>NC_069502.1:455268162-455568162 GCF_027579735.1 Bombina bombina
TACAGCTTGAAAGTAACTCATGCAAGAATGCATGAAGCCATGAGTGTATTTTTGTGTGTGACATTAGTAAGGGTGCACTACCTAGTGCCTGTTTAAACAAGGAAAGCACTTGGCTATGCATACTTTTTAGCCAAGCTCTTTATCTCTTTAACATTTTGCACATCCTGGCCAGGCTTTCACTTTCATGTTAATAATGGTACTATAACACAATTGGTGTCAAACATTAATTCATTGCCTTGGTGTGATCTGGGTTATTAAAGGGTGGTAACTTGAAGAGAATCATAATTAACTGCTAAAAAGGCATAAGAACTATCAGTAAATTAAAAGGGTGGGGTTATCTTCTGCTACAGGTAATTAAATTACCATTAAAGGATTACTTTCTGTTATAATTTTTAAGCTAAACAACTAACATATTAAAGTTAATAAACATTAATTAAAACCTACTGACCTATATTTTCTCCAAAACAAAGTTTCATAACGTTCTAAAAGTTATATCTTTTATTCGCCGATGATAAAAGCGTATTTGGGGTAGTTAGTTAGTAACAGGCATAGAAAATATTTACTTACAGTGGCCCTTTAACTAAAGTAGAAATGCATAATAAAAATACAATGCAATAGCAGTGTTAAATGAGCAGCAGATTTTTTTTTGGACAAATTTAAAAATAAAATGTACTTCAATTTGAGGTCCACTCTATCATGTGTATGTATACACTGTGAACTCTTGCACATGCTCAGTAGTAGCTAGTACCTCACAAATTGTGTATGTAAAAGACAATTTTGATCATGGAAATACATTTTCTTCTTCCACTCTTCATGCTGTCCAGCAGTACACTCATGGAAAGTCTCTTAAAGCATCCATAATCTGTGTTATAATTTTTTTTATTTTTTTATTATTATTGTTACCTTAAAGGGATGTGAAACCCCATATTTTTCAAAATGCAGATAGCTTGTACATTTTTAAACACATTTGGTATTCTTTGTTGAAAAGCATACATAGGTAGGCTCAGGACCAGCAATGCACTACTGGGAACTAGCTGGTGATTGGTGGCTGCACATACATGCCACTTTTTGTTGGCTCATCCTATGTATTCAGCTATCTCCAAGGATTGCATTGCTGCTCATTCAACAAATAGCAAAAGAATTAAAGGGACAGTATACTGTAAAATAGTTTTTCCCTTAATGTGTTTACAATTGCTTTTTTACCGACTGCAGAGTAAAACATGTATGAAAATTAGCTTTTTAAGGCTTATTTGTGTATATTAAAGCTCTGATTTTGTGTTTTGAAGCCACAACCTAATAAAATGGGTTGAGCTTGTAGGTATAATTCGATCTCATTACTGTATCACATTGTGCACATATACCTGCTTCTTTATCTTATATCTGTACTTAAAACAATCACCAGTACTTTGAGAGAACAATGGAAAATCAACATTTTATTACCTTATATCTCTGCTATATCGCACTGGGAGTGTAATTTCTTCTGCTGGCTGTGTTTACAAAGCTTATCTATAGCTGGTACGCGCGGCCACAAACTTTCAGAATAGGTGGGGATACCACATGCTAAATCAACAATTTTAAATGCCAATATAAGGGTAAAGGAGCTACTTGTAAACAATTTAATACACTCCAGCAGGTAAAGTGGATCATTGGGAACAAATTAAAGGGGAGAAAATTTTTGAGTAAACTGTCCCTTTAAGGAAATTTGGTAATAGAAGTAAATTACAAGTGGCTGGTTAATGCTCCCGCAAGCTCGCGATTTCACTTTGCGCTAAGCGCAATTAACCAAAAGATCTCTGGTTAATGATAAAAAGTTGCACGTTCTTTAAAATAAATAAAAATATGAGCATTTAATTTTTTTTTAATAAAAAACTCTACAAAGCAGTTATAAGGAGTTAAAGTGAGGTGATGTGGGGTGTTTGAAAAAAAAAACCGGCAATGAAAGTGCCTTTACATAGAGGTGAATAGAGACTGTGTTTTTTTTTTAATGTATATGTTTAGATACATATATATGTATGTGTCAATATGTGTATATACGCATATAAACACATAAATATATATTCATATACATATATATTTCATTATTGCTGCCCAAATTGCCCCCTGCGCTGCACTAGGTCGTTTGCCATGTCTGAAGACATGAGAACTAGGCTCCCATTGGAACTAGGAGCACATTATCGTCAGCGCAAGGCTTCCAGGCAATTGCGCCTCACATAATACCAGCGCACATAAATGCGCTCCACTCGCAATCTAGCCAAGTATTTTCTATTTGAATCATTGAAAAAAAAATGGTTTCATGTTCCTTTTAATATTTACAAAGACAGGGCATTGTAAAAGTCTCCACTTTAATGTGTTCTTAATTACTAATTTACCTGTTGGATTGTAGAAATAGCTGATTGACACCTATACTAAAAATGTAAATACTGCAGTAATTGCTACAGGAAAACTATGTAAACAAAAGACAGCAGGATATATAATAGGGATGTGCATTCGTTTTCTCACGAATATGCATTTGTGACAAAAATCTGCTTTATGATTTCGTTTTAATGAAACAAAAATCCAAATGAATGCACAAATTTATTTTCTTTCAAGGGGTTAAAGGGACAGTATACTATAAAATAGTTTTTCCCTTAAAGGGACACTGAACCCAAATATTTTCTTTTGTGATTCAGATAGAGCATGAAATTTTAAGCAACTTTGTAATTTACTCCTATTATCAAATATTATTCATTCTATTGGTATCTTTATTTGAAATTCAAGAATGTAAGTTTAGATGCCGGCCCATTTTCTGTGAACAACCTGGGTTGTTCTTGCTGATTGGTGGATAAATTCATCCACCAATAAAAAAAATGCTGTCCAAAGTCTGAACCAAAAAAAGCCTAGATTTCTTCTTTTTCAAATAAAGATAGCAAGAGAACGAAGACAAATTTATAAAAGGAGTAAATTAGAAAGTTCCTTAAAATTGCATGCTCTATCTGAATCATGAAAGATTTTTGGGTTCAGTGTCCCTTTAATGTGTTTCCAATTACTTTTTTACCAACTGCAGAGTATAACATTATGAGAATTTAGCTTTTTAAGGTTTATTTGTGTATATAAATGAGCTGATTTTGTGTTTTGAAGCCACAACCTAATAAAATGGGTTGAGCTTGTAGGTATAATCAGATCTCATTACTTTACCACATTGTGTACATATAAATGTTTCTTTATCTTATATCTGTCCATAAACCAATCACCAATACTTGGAGAGAACAATGGAAAACATAATTTATGTAAGAACTTACCTGATAAATTAATTTCTTTCGTATTGACAAGAGTCCATGAGCTAGGGACGTATGGAATAAACAATGCCTATAAATATACCCCTCACCACACCCACAATTCAGTTTAACGAATAGCCAAGTAGTGGGGTGATAAAATAAGGAGTAAAAAGCATACAAAAAGAGGAACTGGAAATATAATTGTGCTTTTATACAAAAACCATAACCACCAAAAAAAAGGGTGGGCCTCATGGACTCTTGCCAATATGAAAGAAATTAATTTATCAGGTAAGTTTTTTTAGATAAATTATGTTTTCTTTCATGTAATTGGCAAGAGTCCGTGAGCTAGTGACGTATGGGATAGAAATACCCAAGATGTGGAAGACCACAGAAGAGTCACTAGGAACGGAGGGATAAAATAAAAACCGAAGCTGAAGCTGAAAAAATGAAATCCACAAGAAAATAAGTCTTTCTCATAAATTTAATGATACAAGAGGTTCGGACAGGTTGAAATATAAAAAGTCAAATTTTATTCCAGGAAAGGTTAAAAACAGGAACAAGCACTTAGAAAAATAGCTGGATAAGTGTAACACCTAGAAAGGCTTACGCGTTTCGGCGTTAGCCGTAGTCATAGCCCTAGGTGTTAGGTATCCTCCCTAATCTTATATTATACAAGGTATAATCTTATTGGTTAAAAACACTAATGTTAACAATGTACACCTGTTCAGCAAAATAAAGATCTGCCTAACACAGCATTATATACATTACAAAAAGGCACATCAGGATTGATTTCTATAAAATGAATTGATCAAGCTATACAGCTATAAATATATATATATATATATATACAGGGAGTGCAGAATTATTAGGCAAGTTGTATTTTTGAGGATTAATTTTATTATTGAACAACAACCATGTTCTCAATGAACCCAAAAAACTCATTAATATCAAAGCTGAATAGTTTTGGAAGTAGTTTTTAGTTTGTTTTTAGTTATAGCTATTTTAGGGGGATATCTGTGTGTGCAGGTGACTATTACTGTGCATAATTATTAGGCAACTTAACAAAAAACAAATATATACCCATTTCAATTATTTATTTTTACCAGTGAAACCAATATAACATCTCAACATTCACAAATATACATTTCTGACATTCAAAAACAAAATAAAAACAAATCAGTGACCAATATAGCCACCTTTCTTTGCAAGGACACTCAAAAGCCTGTCATCCATGGATTCTGTCAGTGTTTTGATCTGTTCACCATCAACATTGCGTGCAGCAGCAGCAACCACAGCCTCCCAGACACTGTTCAGAGAGGTGTACTGTTTCCCCTCCTTGTAAATCTCACATTTGATGATGGACCACAGGTTCTCAATGGAGTTCAGATCAGGTGAACAAGGAGGCCATGTCATTAGATTTTCTTCTTTTATACCCTTTCTTGCCAGCCACGCTGTGGAGTACTTGGACACGTGTGATGGAGCATTGTCCTGCATGAAAATCATGTTTTTCTTGAAGGATGCAGACTTCTTCCTGTACCACTGCTTGAAGAAGGTGTCTTCCAGAAACTGGCAGTAGGACTGGGAGTTGAGCTTGACTCCATCCTCAACCCGAAAAGGCCCCACAAGCTCATCTTTGATGATACCAGCCCAAACCAGTACTCCACCTCCACCTTGCTGGCGTCTGAGTCGGACTGGAGCTCTCTGCCCTTTACCAATCCAGCCACGGGCCCATCCATCTGGCCCATCAAGACTCACTCTCATTTCATCAGTCCATAAAACATTAGAAAAATCAGTCTTGAGATATTTCTTGGCCCAGTCTTGACGTTTCAGCTTGTGTGTCTTGTTCAGTGGAGGTCGTCTTTCAGCCTTTCTTACCTTGGCCATGTCTCTGAGTATTGCACACCTTGTGCTTTTGGGCACTCCAGTGATGTTGCAGCTCTGAAATATGGCCAAACTGGTGGCAAGTGGCATCTTGGCAGCTGCACGCTTGACTTTTCTCAGTTCATGGGCAGTTATTTTGCGCCTTGGTTTTTCCACACGCTTCTTGCGACCCTGTTGACTATTTTGAATGAAACGCTTGATTGTTCGATGATCACGCTTCAGAAGCTTTGCAATTTTAAAAGTGCTGCATCCCTCTGCAAGATATCTCACTATTTTTTACTTTTCTGAGCCTGTCAAGTCCTTCTTTTGACCCATTTTGCCAAAGGAAAGGAAGTTGCCTAATAATTATGCACACCTGATATAGGGTGTTGATGTCATTAGACCACACCCCTTCTCATTACAGAGATGCACATCACCTAATATGCTTAATTGGTAGTAGGCTTTCGAGCCTATACAGCTTGGAGTAAGACAACATGCATAAAGAGGATGATGTGGTCAAAATACTGATTTGCCTAATAATTCTGCACTCCCTGTATATATATATATATATATATATATATATATACATATATATATCTCCTGAGCTAGTGTAATTAATATAAAGGAAGACAGACAGGTAAAATACTTTAAAGAGCACTGGAAAACATGAATGAAACATAAATGACTAATCATAATGACTTGTATAATATAAGATTAGGGAGGATACCTAACACCTAGGGCTATGACTACGGCTAACGCCAAAACGCGTAAGCCTTTCTAGGTGTTACACTTATCCAGCTATTT
The DNA here is from genome assembly GCF_027579735.1 of Bombina bombina. Classification (NCBI taxonomy): domain Eukaryota; kingdom Metazoa; phylum Chordata; class Amphibia; order Anura; family Bombinatoridae; genus Bombina; species Bombina bombina. The sequence continues at coordinate 455,274,081 of NC_069502.1, forward strand.
TTCTAAGTGCTTGTTCCTGTTTTTAACCTTTCCTGGAATAAAATTTGACTTTTTATCTTTCAACCTGTCCGAACCTCTTGTATCATTAATGAAGCTTCACCAGCAAGGACAGGTTGTTTTCTCCTATTGTACTATTGCTCTTTGGTGCCCGAGGAGTTAACAGAGTATAGCCTCTGTGGATGACGCTATCGGAGTAAGCACACACCTTCCCTCCCATTCGTTGGCTGTGAGACCGGAGCCTGAGTCAATCATCGGTGACGTCTGTACCCTCCTCCTTCCTCGCAGACGGCGAGTTGGCGTGCGGTAGGAGTAAGTGGTGAGTAACCTGCCAAAGCGGCAACGCTAAAGCAGTGTTTTGAGATATATTCCTTTGTGATATATTCCTGGGGCCGGGCAGGTCCCACCTGAAGCAACCGCATAGCTAACTTAGAAGTGAGAGTGAAATTGGGTATGAACTGATTTTATGACTTTTATGGCTCAATGAATGCTTATGGATATGAACGGCATTGATGAACTGGTCTTTTGAGGGGTTTGAAACCTATTTGCACATGATAATTACTCCACCTCGGACTACCTTTGCTTATGAATTTTACTTTTCATTGATTATGACCTAATAGTTTTACATGATAGGTCTATTTGAGTATCACACCCACTTCTATCATTAACTTTCTCATAAATTTCACATAAATTTCAAGAAAAAAACTTAAATCATAAGAAGAAGAATCAAACTGAGACAGCTGCCTGGAGAACTTTTCTACCAAGACTGCTTCAGAGGAAGCAAATACATCAAAATGGTAAAATTTAGTAAATGTATGCAAAGAAGACCAAGTTGCTGCTTTGCAAATCTGATCAACCGAAGCTTCATTCTTAAAAGCCCAAGAAGTGGCGACCGATCTAGTAGAATGAGCTGTAATTCTCTGAGACTATCCCGTCTCCAAATAAGCATTGTGAATCAAAAACTTTAACCAAGATGCCAAAGAAATGGCAGAGGCTTTCTGACCTTTCCTAGGACCAGAAAAAACAACAAGTAGAAGTAGAAGTCTTCCTGAAATCTTTAGTAGCTTCAACATAATATTTCAAGGCTCTTACAACATCCAAAGAATGTAATAATCTTTCAAGAGTATTCTTAGGAATAGGATACAAGGAAGGAACAACAATTTCCCTACTAATGCTGTTAGAATTCACAACCTTAGGAAGAAATGTAAACAAAGTCTGCAAAACAGCCTTATTCTGATGGAAAATCAGAAAAGGAGACTCACAAGAAAGAGCAGACAATTCAGAAACTCTTCTAGCTGAAGAGATAGCCAAAAGAAACAACACTTTCCAAGAAAGTAATTTTTTTTTTTTTTTTTTTTAAATGAATTTTTATTCAGTTTTAGAATGAAAGGTAACACTTGGGGACACGCAGGACCCCTGTTCAAACATATACAAACAAAAGGATCGGACATGCAGGTCCGGTTGCAATAGCTGTCAAAATTGATACATCATAAGTAAATTGCATGGATTTGTGGTGAAAATAATTCACCAAGATTGAACCCTGGTGTGGGCTCTGAATATGGGAGGGGGGGGGGGGGGTGGTACTTATAAATTAAATTTAATGCTCCAAAGATCAAGTCAGGATAAATTGCAGTAATATGTATTAATGGATTTGTCCATATAGATTGGGGAGCAGGTTCTGTCAACATCTTGGGATGCAGGTAACAGAAAAATTCCAGAGACAAATGAGATGCACATTGTACCTAGTGCACACTGTACTTAGCACCCACTATACCTAGCACTCATTGTGCCTAGCGCACACTAAACCCAGCACTCATTACACCTAGCACTCGTTACACCTAGCACTCGTTACACCTAGTACTCATTGCACCTAGCACACACCGTACCCACCACACCTTTTACTTAGCAAACACTGTACTTAACACTCATTGTACCCGGCACCCACTGTACCCGGCACCCACTCTTACACCCAACACACACTGTAGCTAGCACACACTGTACCCAGCACACACTGTACCCGGTACATATTACACCCAACACACACTGTACGTAGCACACACTGCACCTAGCACACAGTGCACCTAGCACAAACTGCACCTAGCACAAACTGCACCTAGCACACATTGCCCCTAGCACACATTGCACCTAGCACACATGATACCTAGCACCCGCTGTACCTAGCTCACTCTATACCTAGCACACGCCTTACCCAGCACCCTCCTTACCGTGCACACGCGGTACCTAACACACATTTAACCTAGCACACACTATGCCTAGCACACATTATACCTAGCACACATTGTACCTAGCACACATGGTACCTAGCACCCACTGTACCTAGCTCACGCTATACCTAGCACATGCCGTACCCAGCACCCACCTTGCCTAGCACACGCGGTACCTAGCACACGTTGAACCTAGCACACACTGTACCTAGCACACGCTGAACCTTGCACATGCTGAACCTAGCACACGCTGAACCTAGCACATGCTGAACCTAGCACACATTATACCCAGCACACATTGTACCTAGCTCACATGATACCTAGCACCCACTGTACCTAGCTCACTCAATACCTAGCACACGCCGTACCCAGCATCCTCCTTACCGAGCTCACGCGGTACCTAGCACACATTGAACCTAGCACACATTATACCTAGCACACATTGTACCTAGCACACATGGTACCTAGCACCCACTGTACCTAGCTCACACTATACCTAGCACATGCCGTACCCAGCACCCACCTTGCGTAGCACACGTGGTACCTAGCACACGGTGAACCTAGCACACACTGTACCTAGCACACGCTGAACCTAGCACACGCTGAACCTAGCACACATTATACCCAGCACACATTGTACCTAGCTCACATGATACCTAGCACCCACTGTACCTAGCTCACTCTATACCTAGCACACGCTGTACCCAGCACCCTCCTTACCGAGCACACGCGGTACCTAGCACACATTGAACCTAGCACACGCTGTGCCTAGCACACATTATACCTAGCACACATTGTACCTAGCACACATGGTACCTAGCACACATGGTACCTAGCGCCCACTGTACCTAGCTCACGCTATACCTAGCACACGCCGTACCCAGCACCCACCATGCCTAGCGCACTTTGAACCTAGCACACACTGTACCTAGCACACACTGTACCTAGCACACACTGTACCTAGCACACGCTGAACCTAGCACACGCTGAACCTAGCACACATTATACCCAGCACACATTGTACCTAGCTCACATGATACCTAGCACCCACTGTACCTAGCTCACTCTATACCTAGCACACGCCGTACCCAGCACCCTCCTTACCGAGCACACGCAGTACCTAGCACAAATTGAACCTAGCACACGCTGTGCCTAGCACATATTATACCTAGCACACATGGTACCTAGCACCCACTGTACCTAGCTCACACTATACCTAGCACACGCCGTACCCAGCACTCACCTTGCCTAGCACACGCGGTACCTAGCACACATTGAACCTAGCACACACTGTACCTAGCACACACTTCACCTAGCACACATTGTACCTAGCACACATTGTACCTAGCTCACATGATACTTAGCACCCACTGTACCTAACTCACTCTATACCTAGCACACGCCGTACCCAGCACCCGCCTTACTGAGCACACGCAGTACCTAGCACACATTGAACCTAGCACACATTATACCTAGCACACATTGTACCTAGCACACATGGTACCTAGCACCCACTGTACCTAGCTCACGCTATACCTAGCACACGCCGTACCCAGCACCCACCTTGCCTAGCACACGCGGTACCTAGCACACGTTGAACCTAGCACACACTGTACCTAGCACACGCTGAACCTAGCACACGCTGAACCTAGCGCACATTATACCCAGCACACATTGTACCTAGCTCACATGATACCTAGCACCCACTGTACCTAGCTCACTCTATACCTAGCACACACCGTACCCAGCACCCTCCTTACCGAGCACACGCGGTACCTAGCACACATTGAACCTAGCACACGCTGTGTCTAGCACACATTATACCTAGCACACATTGTACCTAGCACACATGGTACCTAGCACCCACTGTACCTAGCTCACGCTATACCTAGCACACGCCGTACCCAGCACCCACCTTGCCTAGCACACGCGGTACCTAGCACACATTGAACCTAGCACACACTGTACCTAGCACACACTGCACCTAGCACATGCTGAACCCAGCACACATTATACCCAGCATACATTGTACCTAGCTCACATGATACTTAGCACCCACTGTACCTAACTCACTCTATACCCAGCACCCGCCTTACTGAGCACACGCGGTACCTAGCACACATTGAACCTAGCACACGCTGTGCCTAGCACACATTATACCTAGCACACATGGTACCTAGCACACATGGTACCTAGCACCCACTGTACCTAGCTCACGCTATACCTAGCACACGCCGTACCCAGCACCCACCTTGCCTAGCACACGCGGTACCTAGCACACGTTGAACCTAGCAAACATTGTACCCAGCACACGCGATGCCTAGCACACGCCGTACCCAGCATCCACCTTACCGAGCACACACGGTACCTAGCACACATTGAACCTAGCACCCAGCACACATTGTACCTAACACACGCTGTATCCAGCACACGCTATGTCTAGCACACATTGCACCTAGCACACATTGCACCTAACACATATTGCACCTAACACATATTGCACCTAACACACATTGCACCTAGCACACATTGCACCTAGCACACATATTACCTAACCCACATTGTACCTAGCACATATAGTACCTAGTACACACTGTACCTAGCATACGCCGTACCCGGCACCCACCTTGCCTAGCACACGCAGAACCTAGCACACATTGTACCTAGCACACATTGTACATAACACCCACTATACCTAGCTCACACCGTACCTAGCATACGCCGTAACCGGCACCCGTCTTACCTAGCACACGCAGTACCTAGCACACAGTGAACCTAGCACACATGATACTCATCACACATGATACCCAGCGCACACAGTACACACATTACCCAGAACACACAGTACCCAGCGCACACTGTACCTGCAGTAATACTTTTGGGTGTAAAGTGAGAGCATAAATAAGTAACCATGGTTATATTGGGCATAGTGCACTAAAGGGGTATAGATAATTCAATGAGTTATAGTTGACAAATTGAAATATATAGTCCAGAATTTTTCTAGGGGAATATGCAATGAGTGTTGCTAATCTGGGATTAGAAAGGGTATGGAAAAGGTATATATTTATATAATGGGTAGAGCATTATGAGCTGTATAACAACCAGTGTTAGGACAACTTAAGCATGCCCACACAATGGAATACCTAACAATAATTAAAGGGATATATTGTCAGTAACTAAAGAAACAACCCACTCTGCAGTTTGGTTAGTAAAGTATACATATACACTATGGAGTACATTTTAAAACACAACTTCATAAAATGTGCCTTGGGAGGAAAGGAAGATAGTGAAAGTGTTGGAGCCTTAGTCCACTCCTATGAACATCAAACCGTAAGGTCATCATTTCTGTAGGGAATAAAACTGAGATATTAAGGAAGAGTCTTTTTATAAGAAGCATTAAAAGTTTAGTGAAAGTTGCCTAACTCCGACTCAGATGACAATAATCAAGTCTGGTGAGGTATGGATGGTGCCTAGGCGTTCTAAACAGGGATGCCTCCAAGCATGCACTTTCAAACAGTCCACGGCACCTAGCTTCCCATCCGGCCGAGCCTCAAGGTATGGAGGAGAGCCTCTGGCAATACCATTTTCCTCTGTCAGGATGGCGGCGTGAGCAGTCATCCCCTGATCGCAGACTTGGTCTAGCTTTCTCCTTGGGTGATCGGCTGCATGCTTCCCCGCTAGAAGCGGCCCTCAGTGCAAGTGTACTATTATGTTCGATGAAGGTGAAATCAGCTGTGAAAGAAGTACTCACGTTCAGCTGGTTATTCCAGCTGATTCCCTTCATCCTAGCTTGTGACTCCTCTGTAAGTGTTGTGCTGCGTAAATCCGGCTGCAGTGGCAAAGGGTTGCAGGAGAGTTAAAGATCTGTCTTTTCCGCCATATTGGTGTTAGGGATCAGAATGTGGGACTTATGAGGAGTGCTTCATCTGATGTGCCCCGTTGTTTCATTCCCGTGTCTGAGGGTTAGTGATGGCGCAACATGGTTAGGCCTCCACCTGGGTTGCCGTAATCCTCACTTGCCAAATCAAATAGAGTCTGCACCTTAAGTCCCCATGCAACATGAATTAGGGGCTTAAGTATGGTGCTCTAAACTGCTCCCAGTCCTTCTTTTTATGCCAAAGTACCTGGAGTAATTGCCGGAGCTTTAACAACTTGTGGCCACGTTCGTCCTCGGCCGGCTCTGCCCACTCAACGCAGTTAATTTTAATGTATGTACTGCACAGTGTTCCACAGGCCTCTTTACTCCTTTACCACATTAAGGTATGCCATTAATTTTTTATTCTGCGGGTGAAGAAGTGGCCTTGTAGTACCGAGTTTGCTGGGCTGGATATTGTCACGTGGCACAGCTAAGTATCGGCTGTCTTCCACTAAGCTGTTGTGTCTCTTCAGTCCCCAATCTCATCACTACTTTATCCGGTCTATAGTTCTAGTTGGTATTCAGCTTTGCAGACCGTCATTAAAGAGATGTATGAACCGTTTTGGATGTTCGCCGGTTGCAGTACTATGCAATGTATCATGGCGTGCTGTGTTGGGCCTCAGTGTTTTGCTCTTGTTTGTGCAACAATCCTCTGCTCCTGCCCCAGTCCGTTCATCTATGTCGGTAACACTCAGATCCTGCAAGTTCACTGGACACCAGGGTCAGTTCCAAATATTAAATTTATTATGAATCTCCTTTAATATGCCCCTTTGATGTCTTTGTAAGCGGAGCTCATGTTGTTTGCAACCATTCCGTTCGGCGGTTGGCTCCGCCCCCCCCCCAAGAAAGTAATTTAATATCCAAAGAATGCATAGGCTCAAAACAAGGAGAAGCCTGCAAAGTCTTCAAAACCAAATTAAGACTCCAATGAGGAGAGATTGATTTAATAACAGGCTTGATACAAACCAAAGCCTGAACAAAACAGTGAATATCAGGAAGTATAGCAATCTTTCTATGAAATAAAACAGAAAGAGCAAATATTTGTCCCTTCAAAGTACTTGCAGACAAACCTTTATCCAAACCATCTTGAAGAAACTGTAAAATTCTAGGAATTCTAAAAGAATTCCAAATAAATTTATGAGAAAAACACCATGAAATATAGGTTTTCCAAACCCGATAATAAATCTTCCTTGAAACAGACTTACAAGCCTGTAGTATATTATTAATCAATGAGTCAGAGAAACCTCTATGACTAAGCGTTCAATTTCCATACCTTCAAATTTAGCGATGGAAAAACAGCCCTTGAGACAGAAGGTCTGGCCTTAAAGGAAGTGGCCAAGGTTGGCAACTGGACATCCGTACAAGATCCGCATACCAAAACCTGTGAGGCCATGCTGGTACTATCAGAAACATTATTATTATTATTAGCGATTATTCCATTATGATCTTGGAGATCACCCTTGGAAGAAGAACTAGAGGCGGAAAAATGTAAGCCGGTTGGTAAAACCAAGGAACTGCAAACGCATCCATCATTTCCACCTGAGGATCCCCTGACCTGGAAAGCTTCTTGTTTAGATGGGAAGCCATCATATCTATTTTGGGAAGAACCCACATCTGTACAATCTGACAAAATACATCTGGATAGAGAGACCACTCTCCTGGATGTAAAGACTGACGACTGAGATAATCCGCTTCCCAATTGTCTACACCTGGGATATGTATGGCAGAAATTAGACAGGAGTTGGATTCCACCCAAGAAAGTATCCGAGATACTTCTTTCATCGCTAAAGGACTGCGAGTCCCACCCTGATGATTGACATATGCCACAGTTGTGATATTGTCTGAAAACCAATGAATGATTCTCTCTCTAACAGAGGCCAAGCCTGAAGAGCCCTGAACATAGCATGGAGTTCTAAAATATTGATTGGTAGCCTCTTGAGGATTCCCCCAGACAGCTCCCCAACCTGTGAGACTTGCATCTGTTGAAATCACAGTCCAGGAAGGATGAACAAAAGAGGACCCTTGAATAATCTGATGATGGTCCAACCACCAGGACAGAGAGAGTTGAATGTTGGGATTTAAGTATATCATTTGTGATATCCGAGTATAATACCTGCATTATTGATTCAGCATGCAAAGCTGCAGAGGTCTCAAATGAAAATGAGCAAAGGGGATTGCGTCTGATGCAGCAGTCTTGAGACCTAAAACTTCCATGCACATAGCCACTGAAGGGAATGATCGAGACTAAAGGTTTCGACAGTTAGAAATTAATTTCCTTGTCTCTTGTCTGTTAAAGACAGAGTCATGGACACGGATTCTATCTGGAAACCTAAAAAGATGACCCTTGTCTGAGGAATCAAGAAACTCTTTGGTAAATTGATCCTCCAACCATGTCTTTGAAGAAACAACACAAGTTGATTTGTGTGAGAGTCTGCTAAATGAAAAGATTGAGCCAGTACCAAGATATTGTTCAAATAAGGTAACACCGCAATACCCTGCTCTCTGATTACAGATAGAAGGGCACAAGAACCTTCAAAAAGATTATTGAAGCTGTTGCTAGGCCAAATGGAAGAGCAACAAATTGGTAATGCTTGTCTAGAAAAGAGAATCTCGGAAACCGATAATGGTCTGGATGAATCGGAATGTGAAGATACGCATCCTGTAAGTCTATTGAGGATGTATTGACCATCTTGAAAGTTAGGACCCTTACAAATTGATTCAAAAACTTCAGATCCAGAACTGGTCTGAAAGAATTTTCCTTCTTCAGGAAAATAAATAGATTTGAATAAAAACCCAGACCCTGTTCCAAAAGTGGAACTGGTATAATTACCCCTGAAAGCTCTAGATCTTAAACACACTTCGGAAAAGCCTGAGCTTTCACAGGATTTGTTGGAACGTGAGAGAGAAAAAATCTTCTCACAGGAGGTCTTATTCTGAAACCTATTCGATACCCCTGAGAGACAATAGTCTGAATCCAATTATTCTGAAGGGAACCTGCTCAAACGTCTTGAAATAATTTCAATCTGCCCCCCACCAGCAGAACTGGATTGAGGGCCGCACCTTCATGTAGTCTTGGGGGCTGGTTTTGGTTTCTTATAAGGCTTGGATTTATTCCAACTCCAAGATGGCTTCCAATTGGAGCCAGAGTCCTTAGGGGAAGGAGCGGTTTTCTGTTCTCTCTTCTGATGAAAGGAATGAAACCGATTAGAAGCTTTAGATTTACCCTTAGACTTTTTATCTTGGGGCAAAAAAACTCCCTTCCCTCCAGTAACAGTGGAAATAATAGAATGGGAACCAAACAAATTATTACCCTGAAATGATAGAGATAGTACCCTAGATTTAGATACCATGTCATCATTCCATGATTTGAGCCATGAAGCTCTTCTAGCTAAAATAGCCAAAAACATAGATTTAACATCAATCTTGATGATATCAAAAATAGCATCACAGATAAAATGATTAGCATGTTGAAGCAAACAAACAATGCTATGTAAATCAGAATCTTTTTCCCAATGTCCTAAGCTATCCAACCAAAAAGTTGATGCAGCCGCAACATCAGCCATAGAAATGGCAGGTCTGAGAATATAGCCAGAATGTAAATAAGCTTTCCTTAGATAAGATTCAATATTCCTATTTAAAGAATCCTTAAAAGAGGTACTATCTTCCATAGGAATAGTAGTACGCTTAGCAAGAGTAGAAATAGCCCCATCAACCTTAGGGACTTTTCCCCAAAACTCTAACTTAGCCACTGGCAAAGGATACAACTTTTTAAATCTTGAAGAAGGAACAAAAGAAGTACCAGGTTTAGACCATTCATTAGCAATCATATCAGAAATAGCATCAGGAACAGGAGTAATCACAGAAGGTTTATAGACAGAATTTAAACATTTACTGGATTTATTATCAAGAGGTCCAGACTCCTCAATATCCAAAGTTATCAACACTTCTTTTAACAAAGAACGAATATACTCAATCTTAAAAAGATAAGTTGATTTATCAGTGTCAATGTCTGAAGTAGGATCTTCTGAATCAGAGAGATCCTCATCAGAGGTAGATATATCAGTATGTTTTCGGTCATTACAAATTTCATCAGAATTATGAGAAGTTTTAAAAGACCTTTTACGTTTATTTGAAGGTGGTATAGCAGCCTTAGCCTTCTGTATCACATCAGCAATATCATTTTTCATATCAACAGGGATATCATGTACTTTAGATGTTGTAGGAACAACAGATACTGTACTAGCACTAATAGAAACCTTTTCTGCATGCAAAAGCTTATCATGGCAACTGTTACATACTACAGCTGGAGATAAATCTCCACTAGCTTACAACCGATACACTTAGCTTTGGTAGAACTGTGTTCAGGCAGCATGGTTCCTACAGCAGCTTCTGAGACAGGATCAGATTGAGACATCTTGAAAAATGTAAAAGAAAAAATAACATTTAAACAAAAATATCTTATTTCCACATATAGCAGTTTCAGGAATGGGAAAAAATGCAAATGTTAAAATTGACAAAAAAGCAAATAGCATAGCCCTTTGAGCATAAAGAAGGCAATGAACATAGTGAGGTAAAAATAAAATTAAATTTTTTGGCGCCAAGTATGATGCACAACGCAAAAGGAAAGTGAATTCTTTTTTGCCACCAGCAATCATCCGGAAATGACGCAACTCGCATCATAACAAACACAATTTTGCGCCAAAACATCCTGCCGTCAACTAAGACACAGGAAATTACGAACTTGCGTCATTACAGATGCACATTCGCGCAAAAAAATCTTGCGCCAAGAATGACGCAATAAATACAGCATTTTGCGCCCTCGCAAGCCTAATTTGCCCGCAAGTTTTCAAATAAAAACAAGTCAAACTGGAAAAAAGACTATACCCCAGGTAAGACAAACTTCCTAAAACATGATTCCCTTAACGAAACTGTCAGACTGCAAAGGGAAATACACATAGATCTGACTCATGGCAAATATAAGTAAAATACAAATATTTAAAACTTTATATTAAAGGGATAGTCTACCATAGAATTGTTATTGTTTTAAAAGATAGATAATCCCTTTATTACCCATTCCCCAGTTTTGCATAACCAACAGAGTTATATTAATATACTTTTTACCTCTGTGATTACCTTGTATCTAGGAACCTTCTTCCAGCCCCATGATCACATGACAGGGACTGTTTATTATCTATTGTCTTAAATGTAGCATTGTTTTGTGCTAAATCTTAAATAACCCCCTGTTCCTGAACACAGTGTTATCTATATGGCCCACATGTACTTTCTGTCTCTTTGTGTTGAAAAGAGATTTAAAAAGCATGTGATATGAGGCAGCCCTCAAAGGCTTAGAAATTAGTATAAACTAAGAATACCAAGAGAAAAAAGCAAATTTGATGATAAAAGTAAATTGGAAAGTTGATTAAAATTAAAAGTCCTATCTGAATAATGAAAGTTTAATTTATACTAGACTGTCCCTTTAATACATAAAGCGCCAAACCATAGCTGAGAGTGTCTTAAATAACAAAACATACTTACCAAAAAACACCCATCCACATATAGCAGATAGCCAATCCAGTACTAAAAACTATCAGCAGAGGTAATGGTATATAAGAGTATATCGTCGATCTGAAAAGGGAGGTAGGAGAGGATTCCCTACGACCAATAACAGTGAACCCTTGAAAAGATTTCCCGCGAGGAAAACCATAAAATCAATAGGCGATACTCTCTTCACATCCCTCTGACAAACACTGTACTCTCAGAGGAATTGGGCTTCAGAATGCTTAGAAGCGCTTATCATAGAGGAAATCATAAAAATAAAGCACAAACTTACTTTACCACCTCCATAGGAGGCAAAGTTTGTAAAACTGAATTGTGGGTGTGGTGAGGGGTGTATTTATAGGCATTTTGAGGTTTTGGGAAACTTTGCCCCTCCTGGTAGGATTGTATATCCCATACGTCACTAGCTCATGGACTCTTGCTAATTACATGAAAGAAATTAACATTTTATTACCTTATCTCTTCTATAACCCACTGGGAGTGTAATTTCTTCTACTAGCTGTGTTAACACAGCTTGGCCTCAAAGCCAAAACATTCAATCTGGGTGGGGATACCACAGGCTAAATAAACAATTTCAAATGCCAATATAAGGGTAATGGAAATACTTGTAAACAATTTAATACACTCCAGCAGGTAAAGTGGACCATTGGGAACACATTAAAGGGGAGAACATAAACTGTCCCTAAAGTTAGTGCAGGTCCTGGAAACCGAGAGCATTAAAAGGACCTAAAACAAGTTGGGATAGAGACAAAATATAATATTTACTTTAATTACTTTACCTGCAAATTTATACTGCAGGACTGCCTCGCCATTAACCCTTTCTTTTAAGTTTCTAAATTATACAGCTCTAGCGTCCCCCACACATTTCCTTACATGGTTGTATCTATATCTACTATTGTTTGGTAGAATACAAGACTTTAACAGTCATTATCTGCTGGAGCATGCCTAGAAGCAAATAAGCTGCTGTGAAATACATTGCCTGTGTTTCTGACACTAAACACTGATAAGGGGAGGTGGATCAGACTTCTCCAGACAGCATGGCTATGTAACAAATGTTGCTTATTTTTGAAAATTATTTTAAAATACTTGCCAGCAATTTTTAAACAATTTTTTTTATGCAAACGATTTTTACTTAATTAGCCCTTTTTAGGATATGCACAGATCTCAACATGTTTTATGGCATATTAAGCCTGCTTTTAGCACAGCTGGGGCTTTGACACGAAGAGGATCGGCTTAGCGCACTCTCTAGAGCTTGTTGGGGTAAGTATTGTAGCTACAGGTAAACGTTTCACCTGTAGCTTTAACACATTCACTTTACATTAGTTTTAACTGAAACAAATTTAAATGTTTAACTCAAATTCAGTATTTTCGTTTAAAGTAAATGAATACCAAATAGTGTAGCCACCGAATGTTTGGGGAAACTAATATCCCAGAATATTTGGAACTAAAGTTTTGTCCAAAATGAAAACTTCTTTGCTGCACATCCCTAATATATATCTGGGAAAAAGGAGAGAGAGGTATTAAAATGTTTATTTTCAATATTTGTGTACACAGGCAAATATAAGCTAAAGAGGCTTTGTGTGTGTGCTGTAGCGTATCATGTCCAACAGACATCGCTGAATGCGGACAGCATACGCTGTCGGCATTCAGCATTGCACAAGCAGTTCTAATGAACTGCTTATGCAATGCCGCTTCCTGCAGATTCGCAGCCAATAGGCCGCTAGCAGGGGCTGTCATTCAACCCGATCGTATTCTATCGGGTTGATTGCTGTACGCCGCTCAGAGGCGGCGGATCCAGTTAGGAAGATGCAGAAGGCTCGCGCAGAAACAGGGCGAGTTGACCACATTCAGGGCATGGTAAATTGGCCCCTAAGTATTTAAGCATAAATGCCTTTCCCCCAAAGGCTTACACAGCCACACAGTAACTGCAAAAGCAGGATAAAATATTTTTTCTTTATTAACATTAAAATGTAAATAAGTCACGGGTGCTTTACATGAATAACTGCTACAAACCATGTATACAATGCGGTAGAGCTGGTGTTCATTACAGCAAGTATTTGCAGTCTCAAGCAGTGAGTCCAACCTCCTTGTGATGCAAGTCTGTTACATCCAACCTACATTTCATCGGATTGGCTTTTTCAAGGATACTATAACTACTGCAGATATTCCATACTAGTGCTGCGATGGACTTAAAAATAATACAAGTTTTGCAATGGAAATAATAGCAGTACGAGTGTTACGCATATATAATAAAAAATTAAGGCCTAGATTTGGAGTTTGGCGGTAGCCGTGAAAACCAGCGTTAGAGGCTCCTAACGCTGGTTTTAGGCTACCGCCGGTATTTGGAGTCATTCAAAAAAGGGTCTAACGCTCACTTTTCAGCCGCGACTTTTCCATACCGCAGATCCCCTTACGTCAATTGCGTATCCTATCTTTTCAATGGGATCTTTCTAATTCCGGTATTTAGAGTCGTGTCTGAAGTGAGCGTTAGAAATCTAACTACAAAACTCCAGCCGCAGAAAAAAGTCAGTAGTTAAGAGCTTTCTGGGCTAACGCCGGTTCATAAAGCTCTTAACTACTGTACTCTAAAGCACACTAACACCCATAAACTACTTATGTACCCCTAAACCGAGGTCCCCCCACATCGCCGACACTCGATTACATTTTTTTAACCCCTAATCTGCCGACCGCTACCTACGTTATACTTATGTACCCCTAATCTGCTGCCCCTAACACCGCCGACCCCTATATTATATTTATTAACCCCTAACCTGCCCCCCACAACGTCGCAGCCAGCTACCTACAATAATTAACCCCTAATCTGCTGACCGCAAAGAGCCGCCACCTACATTATAGCTATGTACCCCTAATCTGCTGCCCCTAACACCGCCGACCCTTATATTATATTTATTAACCCCTAATCTGCCCCCCTCAACGTCGCCTCCACCTGCCTACACTTATTAACCCCTAATCTGCCGAGCGGACCGCACCGCTACTATAATAAAGTTATTAACCCCTAATGCGCCTCACTACCCCTATAATAAATAGTATTAACCCCTAATCTGCCCTCCCTAACATCGCCGACAACTAACTTCAATTATTAACCCCTAATCTGCCGACTGGAGCTCACCGCTATTCTAATAAATGTATTAACCCCTAAAGCTAAGTCTAACCCTAACACTAACACCCCCCTAAATTAAATATCATTTTAATCTAACGAAATTAATTAACTCTTATTAAATAAATTATTCCTATTTAAAGCTAAATACTTACCTGTAAAATAAACCCTAATATAGCGACAATATAAATTATATTTATATTATAGCTATTTTAGGATTAATATTTATTTTACAGGTAACTTTGTATTTATTTTAACCAGGTACAATAGCTATTAAATAGTTAAGAACTATTTAATAGCTAAAATAGTTAAAATAATTACAAATTTACCTGTAAAATAAATCCTAACCTAAGTTACAATTAAACCTAACACTACACTATCAATAAATAAATTAAATAAAATACCTATAATTATCTACAATTAAACCTAACACTACACTATCAATAAATAAATTAAATACAATTCCTACAAATAAATACAATGAAATAAACTAACTAAAGTACAAAAAATAAAAAAGAACTAAGTTACAAAAAATAAAAAAATATTTACAAACATTAGAAATATATTACAACAATTTTAAACTAATTACACCTACTCTAAGCCCCCTAATAAAATAACAAAGCCCCCCAAAATAAAAAAATGCAATACCCTATTCTAAATTACTAAAGTTCAAAGCTCTTTTACCTTACCAGCCCTGAACAGGGCCCTTGGATTGGATCAGCCAATCGGATTGAACTTGATTCTGATTGGCTGATTCCATCAGCCAATCAGAATATTCCTACCTTAATTCCGATTGGCTGATAGAATCCTATCAGCCAATCGGAATTCGAGGGACGCCATCTTGGATGACGTCATTTAAAGGAACCGTCATTCGTCGTTCAGTCGTCGGCCAGGATGGATGTTCCGCGTCGGAGGTCTTCAGGATGCTGCCGCTCCGCTCCGGATGGATGACGATAGAAGATGCCTCTTGGATGAAGACTTCAATCGGATGGAAGACCTCTTCTGCCCCGCTTGGATGAAGACTTCTACCGGATGGAGGACCTCTTCTTGCTCCGCTTGGATGAAGAATTTGGCTCGGCTGGGTGAAGACGACTCAAGGTAGGGAGATCCTCAGGGGCTTAGTGTTAGGTTTATTTAAGGGGGGTTTGGGTTAGATTAGGGGTATGTGGGTGGTGGGTTGTAATGTTGGGGGGGGGGGGTATTGTATGTTTTTTTTTACAGGCAAAAGAGCTGAACTTCTTGGGGCATGCCCCGCAAAGGGCCCTGTTCAGGGCTGGTAAGGTAAAAGAGCTTTGAACTTTAGTAATTTAGAATAGGGTAGGGCATTTTTTTATTTTGGGGGGCTTTGTTATTTTATTAGGGGGCTTAGAGTAGGTGTAATTAGTTTAAAATTGTTGTAATATATTTCTAATGTTTGTAAATATTTTTTTATTTTTTGTAACTTAGTTCTTTTTTATTTTTTGTACTTTAGTTAGTTTATTTCATTGTATTTATTTGTAGGAATTGTATTTAATTTATTTATTGATAGTGTAGTGTTAGGTTTAATTGTAGATAATTATAGGTATTTTATTTAATTTATTTATTGATAGTGTAGTGTTAGGTTTAATTGTAGATAATTATAGGTATTTTATTTAATTTATTTATTGATAGTGTAGTGTTAGGTTTAATTGTAACTTAGGTTAGGATTTATTTTACAGGTAAATTTGTAATTATTTTAACTATTTTAGCTATTAAATAGTTCTTAACTATTTAATAGCTATTGTACCTGGTTAAAATAAATACAAAGTTACCTGTAAAATAAATATTAATCCTAAAATAGCTATAATATAAATATAATTTATATTGTAGCTATATTAGGGTTTATTTTACAGGTAAGTATTTAGCTTTAAATAGGAATAATTTATTTAAGAAGAGTTAATTAATTTCGTTAGATTAAAATTATATTTAATTTAGGGGGGTGTTAGTGTTAGGGTTAGACTTAGCTTTAGGGGTTAATACATTTATTAGAATAGTGGTGAGCTCCAGTCGGCAGATTAGGGGTTAATAATTGAAGTTAGTTGTCGGCGATGTTAGGGAGGGCAGATTAGGGGTTAATACTATTTATTATAGGGTTAGTGAGGCGGATTAGGGGTTAATAACTTTATTATAATAGCGGTGCGGTCCGCTCGGCAAATTAGGGCTTAATAAGTTTAGGCAGGTGGAGGCGACGTTGTGGGGGGCAGATTAGGGGTTAATAAATATAATATAGGGGTCAGCGGTGTTAGGGGCAGCAGATTAGGGGTACATAGGGATAATGTAAGTAGCGGCGGTTTACGGAGCGGCAGATTAGGGGTTAAAAATAATATACAGGGGTCAGCGATAGCGGGGGCGGCAGAATAGGGGTTAATAAGTGTAAGGTTAGGGGTGTTTAGACTCTGGGTACATGTTAGAGTGTTAGGTGCAGACGTAGGAAGTGTTCCCCCATAGGAAACAATGGGGCTGCGTTAGGAGCTGAACGCGGCTTTTTTGCAGGTGTTAGGTTTTTTTTCAGCTCAAACAGCCCCATTGTTTCCTATGGGGGAATCGTGCACGAGCACGTTTTTGAGGCTGGCCGCGTCCGTAAGTAACTCTGGTATCGAGAGTTGAAGTTGCGTTAAATATGCTATACGCTCCTTTTTTGGAGCCTAACGCAGCCCTTCTGTGAACTCTCAATACCAGAGTTATTTTAAAGGTGCGGCCAGAAAAAAGCCAGCGTTAGATACGCGGGTCGTTACCGACAAAACTCTAAATCTAGCCGTAAATAAGTAAACAGTCATGATAAAAAAACATGACAAAGTTCTGGGACAGTGTGTTAAAAACAGGAGAATCTTGTTAAAAACGGAACGTCTGGTCACCCTACAACAGGGGTTTTCAAACCTTTCTTCAGGCCTTCCTAACAGGTCAGATTTTCAGGATATCTGAACTGGAGCACAGGTGAAGTAATCAGCTGATTAGTAAACATGATTATTTTACCTGCTCTCACCCAAGGTAATCATAAAAATCTGGCTTGTTAGTGAGGCCTGAGGAATTGATAGGTTTGAAAACCCATGCCATACAATAGCAATTTCAAATGAGCAGTAGATTTTTTCTTCCTGACAAATGTTAAAAAATTCCTTCCATTTCCATCTCCCTTTACCATGTGACAGCTATCAGCAAATCACATACTTATATATATACACTGTCAACTCTTGCATATGTTTTGCAGCTGTGCACAATTTGATAATGGAAGGACATTTGGAGTGTTTTTTTAGTGTCCCTTTAAACCCTGTGGCAAAGGACTGGAATAATTAAAGACAACTAATCAATACAAAATATCACTTTTAACATATCGGCTTCAGTGCAACTGCTGAAACCCGCGCTGCCCGTAATTTCACCTCCCACATTGGGGTATCACATATACGGCGCCCGCAGTAAATAAAGTGCCATAAGTCGGATAAACTAGCGATGTCCAAAAATGAGAGTAAATACAAATTTCTGGAGTCGCCAGTGATTTACAGCACTTTAGAAACTGCCGGCCCCTAAGAAAATAAAAAAAAATGTAAAATCTCCCATAAAAGTCTAACACGTCTCCCAAAAATAAACAAGACACGTAAAACCCCTATATCCCCCATCAAACAAACCCACATCGGAATTAATAATAAAAGTATTAACCCCTAAACCGACCCCCCCCCCCGCCACAAAGCAATATGCCTAATTAAAATATTAACCCTTAATCCGCTATTCACCCACATCGCGATCTACCTAAAAAAGTATTAACCCCTAAATCCGCCAACCCCAACATCGCAAACTGCCTAATAAATGTATTAACCCCTAATCTCGCATCCACCCACATGACAAAGTCCCTATTAAAACTATTAACCCCTAATCCGCCATTAACCCACATCGCAAAAAAAACTTATAACTCTATTAACCCCTAATCTGCCAAACCCACACAATGCAATAATCCTATTAAAACTATTAAGCCCTAATCCGCCAAATCCACACAACGCAATAATCCTAATAAAACTATTAACCCTACACAGCCAAACCCACACAACGCAAATAACTAATTAAATTACTAAGCCCCCCAACCTAACACCCCTTAAATTAACCTCAATTACCGAAATTAAAAAATACTAAATTACAAACAATTAAAATAAAAAAGCTAACATTACTTAAAAATAAAAAAAAATAAGATTAAATTAATCTAAGATTACAAAAAATAAAAAATTCTAACATTACATAAAATAATAAACCAAATTATCAAAAATAAAAAAAATAAACCTAATCCCTATGAAAATAAAAAAGCCTCCCCAAAATAAAAACACCCCCTAATCTAATGCTAAACTACCAATAGCCCTTAAAAGGGCCTTTTCTAGGGCATTGCCCTAAGTTAAACAGCTCTTTTACCTTAAAAAATACTAAGTGCCCCCCTCTAACAGTAAAAAACGCCACCCAGCAAAACCCCAAAATAAAAAAACCTAACACTAAAAAATCCTAAACTACCCATTGCCATTGTCCTTAAAAGGGCATTCAGCTCTTTTACTGCCCTTAAATTTAAAAAAAGCCTAAATCTAACTCCCAAAAAGATGCTCATGGTTCCTGAAGTACGGCGGTGAAGTTTTCTTCCAAGCGGCGATATCTTCTATCTTCCAGGAAAAAGCCGGGGCAGAACTGAAGACTGTTGACCGTGGAACTGAAGACCGGAGACTGTGGAGCCATGGAGCGTGGAGATCCTCTTCGTACAATCACCGCCCCACACTAAGGATTGAATTCAAGGTACGCGTTAAAATATGGGGTACCTTGAATTCCTATTGGCTGATTTGAGTCTTCAAATTCAAATCAGCCAATAGGATGAGAGCTACTGAAATCCTATTGGCTGATTTGTACAACCAATATGATTTCAGTAGCTCTCATCCCATTGGCTGATTTGAATTTGAAGGCTCAAATCAGCCAATAGGAATTCAAGGTACCCCATTTTTAAACGCGTACCTTGAATTCAATCCTCTGTGTGCGGCTGTGATCGTACGAAGAGGATCTTCACGCTCCATGGCTCTGCACCGGTTTTCAGTTTCGCCATCGCCGATCTTCAGTTCCGCGGTCACCGGTCTTTAGTTCCTCCCTCCGTTCTGCTCCGGCTTGTTCCTGGAAGAAGATAGAAGATATTGCTGCTTGGAAGAAGACTTTGACGCCGGACTTCAGGAACCATGAGTACCTATCTGGGGGTTAGATTTAGGCTTTTTTTTTTTTTTTTTACATTAGGGTTTTAATGGGCCTTTGAAAAAGAGCTGAATGCCCTTTTAAGTGCAGTAAAAGAGGGCAATGCCCATACAAATGGCAATGGGTAGATTAGGATCTTTTAGTGTTAGTTTTTTTTATTTTGAGGGTTTTACTGTTAGAGGGGGGACTTAGTATTTTTTAAGGAAAAAGAGCTGTTTAACTTAGGGCAATGCCCTACAAAAAGGCCCTTTTAAGGGCTATTGGTAGTTTAGCAGTAGATTAGGGGGTGTTTTTATTTTCATAGGGATTAGGTTTAATTTTTTATTTTTGATAATTTGGTTTATTGTTTTATGTAATGTTATAATTTTTAATATTTTGTAATCTTAGATTAATTTAATCTTAGGTATTTTTATTTGTAAGCAATATTTTTTATTTTAATTGTTTGTAACTAGTTTTTTTTAATTTAGGTAATTGGGGTTAATTTAGGGGGTGATGGATTAGGGGGTGTTAGGTTAGATGGCTTAGTAATTTAATTAGTTATTTGCTTTCTGTGGGTTTGGTGGTTTGGGGTTAATAGTTTTATTAGGATTATTGCGCTGTGTGGGTTTGGCGAAAAAGGGGTTTTAATGGTTAAGTTTATTGTGTTGGTGGGGGATGGTAGTTTAGGGGTTAATAGTTTTAATAGGTACTTTGCGATATGGGTGATTGGCGTATTAGGGGTAAATAGGTTAGATGTTTTGCGATATGGGGGTTGGCGGATTAGGGATTAATAAAGTTTATTAGTTATTGCGGTGGGGGGATGACAGTTGACAGGTAGATAGATATTGTGCATGTGTTAGGTGTTAATTATTTTCAGGAGGTGGATAGATATTGCGCATGCGTTAGTTGTTAGCTACTATTTTCAGGGGGTTACGTGCTCACATACTCAGCACAAGTCTTGCTGAGCCTGCTAATGTGTGGCAAAGTGAAAATGGAGTAAAATTTCTCAATTTTCGCCACATAAATCCTTGCGCTGCATATGTGATACCGATTTGCGACGCGGTTCTGTGTTAGCTTATGTGAGTAAAAATTGTGGGCGACGGATGAAATATACATGCCGCATTTATATGCGGCGCTGTATATGTGATACCAAAACCGTGTTAAATGACAATAGAAACACATTTCTTTATTTATTGATTGCAAGAGAACAGTCATCCATTGTTTAGTATATTAGGTCTAGGTGGTAAGATTAGGAAGCCAGTGAAATTATACACACACAAAACGTGTGACCTAAATATAATTAAATACCTGAGCAGTATGCAGTACAAAACTTCTGGAGGCCTCACAATATCACAGGTGCCTCTCATTGGATGCTTGGCAAAAACCTATACTTCCTTGTGACTGTACCGTCCATTTTTCTTTATTTTATTTTTACCTTTCTCTCTCTTCTGTCATTGAGCAGTCAGGCAAAAGGACCTGGATCAAGGGTCTAGCAAGTAAGGAGCCCCTAAGGGGGGCACCTGGTGTGGTGTTAATACTCATGGTATCTGTTGGTTAAACACAGAGGTGACAGTTAAGCTTTTCTAGCAGTTGTGACTGTGAGGACGCGGGGAGAAGCAGGGAGGGAAATTTTAGTATGGGACCACTTATGAGTGCCTGACCACCCCACCCTCTAATTCAAAGATTAGCTAGAGCAGCACTAATAGCTGCCTGTGCTAGTGGCTTTGAGCTAGGGAGGGCAGCAGATAATGAGAAGCTAGCAGTAACAAGGCAGATAAGAATGGGCACAGTGGGTACCTTATCCCTGGAGTGGAGGCCCTGTGCCTACATAGCTCTGTTTCTCCCTGGTGGGTAGGTCTGTGGCTGTGGGTGCTGTTGAGTATTGGGTTCCAGCTAGGCAGTGGGAGGAGGAGGTGGGAGGTCCTTGTTGGTCTCAGTCCACCCCTGTCTATCACACTGGCATTTAACCTAGATTAAAGGGCCAGTATACCCATATGTTGAAACACTTGAAAGTGATGCAGCATAGCTGTAAAAAGCTGACTAGAAAATATCACCTGAACATCTCTATGTAAAAAAGAAAGATATTTTACCTCGGGACAGCTAAGGAAGTGAGCTTACGTGCACACTCATCTTATTTCCCTATTCAGTTTAAGGAAGTTTACTATGAAATCTCATGAGAGTTAAGTAAAATCTCTTGAGATCACAGTAAAAGAGTTCATGACCTCAGCACTAGTGATGCTGATTGGCAGCTGTTCATTTCTTCTTTTTTTTTTTTTACCTTCAGCTGAGCATCAGCTGAAGTATATTATTTTACACAGAACTTACTTTGCTGAGCTGAGGAAATTGTGAGGTAAAATATCTTCCTTTTTTACATAGAGATGCTCAGGTGATATTTTCCTGTCAGCTTTTTACAGTTATACTGCATCAGTTTCATGTGATTTAGCATATGCGTATTATGTCCCTTTAATATCAAGTCAAAAATGAAACTTATGGCTCAAAGACTTTCAATGTATTTCTGTTATCACATTTACTTTGTACTTTTGTTATCCTTTGTTGAAAAGCATATATTGGTATACGTGTGAGCAAAAATGCACTACTAAGAGCTAACTGGCAATTAGTCGCTACGCACATACAGTCATTTCCCAAAAAATTGGCACCCCTGCATTTCTGTCACATAATGCACCATTTCGCCCAAAAAATTGTTGGAATTACAAATGTTTAGACATTCTCATGTTTATTTCTTTTGTTTGTATTGGTATGACACAAAAAATGGAGGAAAAAAGCCAAATCTGACACATTCCACGCAAAACTCCAAAAATAGACTGGACAAAATTATTGGCACCTTCAATTTAATATTTGGTAGCACAACCCTTGGGAAAAATAACTGAAATCAATCGCTTTCTGTAAACATCAATTACTTTCTTACACTTCTCTACTGGAATTTTGGACCACTCTTCTTTCACCAATTGCTCCAGGTCTCTCAGGTTGGAAGGGTTCCTTTTCCCCACTGCTGATTTGAGATCTCTCCACAGGTGCTCTATGGGATTGAGATCTGGACTGATTGCTGGCCAGTTCAGTACTATCCAGCGCTCTGTCTTAAACCATTTCTAGGTGCTTTGTGATGTGTGCTTTGGGTCATTGTCCTGCTGTAAGACCCATGACCTCTGGCGGAGAACCAACTTTCTGACACTGGCCCTACATTGCACCACACAATTCTTTGGAAGTCTTCAGATTTCATAATGCCATGCACATAGTCAAGACATCCAGTGCCTACAGCAGCAAAGCAACCCCAAAACTTCAGTGAACCTCCACCATGTTTGACTGTAGGGACTGTAATTCTTTTCTTTAAAAGCCTCATTTCTTTTTCTGAAAACAGTAGAATGATGGGTTTTATCAAAAAAAGTGTAATTTAGTTTAGTCTGTCCACACAGCACATTCTCCCAAAAGGATTTTGGCTTTGTCAGTTAACTCCAATCTGGCTTTGTCTTTCTGTGTCAGCAGTATGGTCCTTCTGGGTCTCCTACCATAGCGTCCCTTTTCATTCAGATGGCGGCGTATAGTGCATTTGTAGCCTGTGCCTGAAGGTCAGCTTGAAGTTGATCAAGGTTCTTTATCCACATTTCGAACAATCCTTTGTTGCAATCTTTGATCGATTTTTCTCTTTCGTCCATGTCCAGGGAGACTAGCTACAGTGCCATGGGCTGTAAACTTCTTGACAATGTTACGCACAGTAGACACAGGAACATTAGGATCTCAGGAGAATGACTTGTAATCTTCAGATTGTCCATGCTTTTCCACAATTTTTGTTCTCAAATCCTCAGACAATTCTTTACTGCTCTTTCTCTTCTCCATGCTTAGTGTGGCACACAGAGACTCACAACAGAAAGGTTGAGTACATTTTTCACAATTTTAACCAGTTACCGGTGTGATTTCTATATTGTCAGCTCCTGTACAGGTGAGTTTAATTACAAATTACAGGAGCATCACACACTTGGAATGCAATTATTTCTTACAATTTTGAGAAGGTGCCAATAATTTTGTCCAGTCCATTTTTTGAGTTTTGTGTGGAATGTGTCAGATTTGGCTTTTTTCTCTCCACTTTTTTGTATCATACCAATACAAACAAAAGAAATAAACATGAGAATACCTCCACATTTGTAATTGCAACAATTTTCTTGGCAAAGTGGTGCATTATCTGACAGAAATGCAAGGGTGCCAATATTTTTGGCTACGTTGTTGTTATTGTCTCACCAGATGTCTTCAGCATTGTCTCACCAGATGTCTTCAGCTAGCTCCCAATAGAGCATTGCTACTATGGAGTTGACTTTAACTATGTGTTTAACATATTTGCAGGCAATAGTGCAATAATAAAATGCTCTAACACTTTTATGTCCCTTTAACTCTTTCTTAGTAGCCTGGAATTGTATCAGTTTTTTAAATTCTTAGATTTATAGGAAACCATGCTCGCATTGGACATCAGCCTACTCTGAAACAACACTAGGTGAACCCAGAAGCCCAACTTTTGATTTCTTCCAGGTAAGACACTTCCTAACAACTGATTTTTTAAAATATATTTCTAGGGCCTAACTACCTCTCATACCGTGAACCCCAAAATGTAATCTGGGTCCTGTAAAGTAATATTCTCCACCTACTCCACACTGTAGAGCCTGTAAGTTCTTTTATTATTGAATGTGGTTTTCTAGAGAAAGTTGTAAGTTGTGATGTGAAGGGTATTTTCCATCTGACTGTTTACTGGTGGGTTAATACCAAAGCAACTCACATGAGGGCATATTTGAGGAGAAACTGAAACTAGTGTTCTCAAGGGATCTTAAGGTTTTGATAATGCAGTGAAAGAACTGTCTATTCTGGATACAGTAAAGGAAGAGCGGTTGAATGGCAAACTGAATATATCATGTGAAGTCATGTGGCTCCCAAAATTAATCATTAGAAAGCAGATAAGTAGTTTGCCTAGATACATTTGGTAAATACTGCAAGTCACAGTTTTTATGCAGAGGTGTACTGCCAGTTTAATTCTGCCTTTTGGAACACTAAAGGCAGAATTAAACTGTCTTGATTAATATAGAGCTTTTAATAAAAAATAAAAAATGTTTCCAATTTACTTCCATTACCAAATTGTGCAGTCTTTTTTTTTATAAACACATGCATTGGTACTTTAATAGAAGTGGAGATAGAATGCAGATAGCAGTACTATGTCGTTATCAGTTGATTTTGCTGGGTTCAGTAGGTCAGATTATTTAATGTGTACACGGTGCAGCTCTAATCTATCCTAGTTGTATATCAGGTTTATTTACATTTATTTATTCATTAACAGGGCAAATCTCAGAACACAGTCATACACACCCATGGTCACAAGGAAAACAAATAAAGAGAATTCACATATGCATATAATTAGTGGGTTACAAGGGGTTGGAATGGTGATAGAGACCATTGTGCTTTATCTTGTGAGCCAACCACACGTGGTGGTGGCATGTGACCACACAGGAATTCTGTGAGGGGAGGGTGATGAGTAAATTTAAATTGGGTAAATAAAAAATATTTATAGTGTAGTAGTATAGAAATTAAAGTAAAGAGGAAATTTATTTTAATTATTATTATTATTATTATTACAAGATTTACTTGTTTCTCTTGGTAAGCTTTGTTAAAACGTGGCTCCTGTCAATGAAGCATAATGAGGTAGGCTCAAGAAAGTGCATGTGACTTGAGTACAACATGGCAGCGATGTTTGCAGCAATGTGTAACATACAGTATTTAGAAGCATTGCTGAAAACACTAACACAGTGCCAAAAAATGTAAGCAAAATGACAAGTTTGGAAGGAATAACCCAATTGAATTATTGTTTTCAAATGTTCTAATGGGCATATTGTTTTAGCTTAAAGCCTATTTCTAGTCTTACACAACACCTGCTTCTCATACTTGCGTTTATAAGAGTTAGGAAAATGGTTTGTACTATTTAGTTATATTTAAAGTAAAGTAGATAGGGTTAAAAGAAGACAAAAAGCTTGATTAGTTAAAACTTCCAAGATACTCTTTGATCCCTGTTTTTATAGTAAACAAACAGCCAAGGGGGGAGTGCAGGTACGGCCATGATTGGTTGGAAGACTGGAACCTGCTTGTAAATTTATAATAATCTGCTGATTCTTTTTGGATCCAATGTACCATCCTTTAGTAGCAACAATTGAATAATCTTCAGGAGGATGTTGTGCATCAAGTGAGGCAAGTTTGACCCACTTACCTGCTCTCCAGTCTGAACAGTTGACAAACTTTCTAGCTGAGTGGTGTATGACTAGGAAAGAGGTGATTGAAACTCAGTGAAGTGTGTACATAAAAAACGTAGTGAGTAAATTCATTAAAGTCAGTGGAGTTTGTCGGTATTGCCGGTTCACCCCAGAGCTCTATGTCCCTGAAATTTTATGGACTGTTTCTCCTATTCTCCAGAAGAAAGTGAGATCGCCACATCTTGTAACAATGACAAACCTGAGCGGTTTACTTCTTTACAGGTGATGTGACTGCCTTCCTTTCCAGTCTCACCACTATTGATGCTGGGTGGCTCAGTGAATGCATTTAAGATCGCTACATCTTCCCGACTGTAGCCTTCCATCGATTTCATGAGTAACTTTGCTATCTTGCAGGACCAGCATTGGCTAAATATTTACTTTACATACCAGACTTTGGGAAATCTGTCTACACAAGATGCCTTGTGTCTTTGCATTTATATAGGGTTAAGTTCTTAAATTACAATATTTGGTTCTGATTTATTAGTATACATGATTGTCATAGCTTTATACTCTACTGGCATTTTTTTTTTTTATAATGAAAAACCATTTAAGCTCCATATGCAGTTAAATCTGGTTGCTATTTTTCTATTCTGGATATTTAATCCATATACTAAAATGTGTCAGGTTCATTTGTAGAAGTTGTTCTTCGAATATACAACCCCTTTTATTTGTATCTCCGGTTCAGTCCCTCCAGGGGCATAATTAGACCTCACTTGGCCCTAAGGCAAAAGAGGAACCCGTATTTCCTGCACAGAGCCCTGACCTCAACCCCATTTAACACCTTTGCAATGAATTGGAATGCTGATTGCAAGCCAGGCCTTGTAATCCAACATCCGTAAATAATATCACATGTACTCTTTTTGGTTGAATGGGCACAAATTCCCACAGACACTCACAATCTTGTGAAAAAGCTTTCCCAGAAGAGTGCCAGCTATTATAGCCACAAATAGCTATATTAAAGGGACACTGAACCCACATTTTATCTTTCATAATTCAGATAGAGCATGCAATTTTAAGCAACTTTCTAATTTACTCCTATTATCAATTTTTCTTCATTCTCTTGCTATCCTTATTTGGAAAGCAAGAGTGTAAGTTTAGAAGCCGGCCCATTTTTGTTTCAGAACCTGGGTTGTGCTTGCTGATTGTTGGCCAAATGTGATCCTGCGTTCTGAACCAAAAACGTCTGTCTCCTTAGCTTAGATGCCTTATTTTTCAAATAAAGATAGCAAGAGAACGAAGAAAAATTGATAATAGGAGTAAATTAGAAAGTTGCTTAAAATTGCATACTCTATCTGAATCATGAAAGAAAAAAAATTGGGTTTAGTATCCCTTTAGTATAATGCCCATGGTTTTGGAATGGGATGTACAACAACCTTATATAGGTTTGATGGTCAGGTGTCCAAAAACTTTTGGCCATATAGTGTGTATATATTTATTTACCTTACTGGGCTCTTACATTAAAGGAATCATGGGAGCTAATGGGTTTATCTCCCTAGACTGTAGGAAAATTACCCTTAAATTCTACTACCTGTCTATTACTCTATTACTATTAGTCTATTACTACTCTGCCTGATATAGGCCTAGATTAGAAATACATATATACACATATAAATACATAAGTACATATGCACACACATATAGACGCGCACACACACACACACACACATATATATATATATATATATATATATATATATATATATATATATATACAGATGGCCCACGGTTTACGCCAGTTCAATTTGCGCCGTTTCAGAATAACAACCTTTTTTTCAGTCATGTGACTGCTATTGAAAAGCATTGAAAAGCAGTGCACTAATTAAAATGGCCAGTAGGTGGAGCTGTCCATTTGTGTTGCAGCAAAGTTATGCAAGCTTAGCAGGTCTGAAATTAATCTGTGTACACAGAACAGACATTAGCTATCGAGCAGCATTCAAAGCAGCAAGATCTAGCAGCCACTTCCCTATTATCTTCCTGTCCAGCTGCTTGAGGTAAGGGTGCCTAACTGCTTAATCAGTCCAGATTGAAATGCATAGAATAGGTGCAGAACCAATATTATCTAACATGCTAACAATGCAGAGAACTGTTTGCAGAAAAAAATGCAAGTAAAAAAATGTTTTTGTTCATTAAACTTAGTTTGATGATACAGTCTGTTGTGTGATTATTTAATTAGGTTTATAATTCTGTTTAGCATTTAAAGTCTTCATTTCAAAGCTTTAAAAATAATGTATTAGGTGTTACTTATGTCAATTTTAAGAGGGGCCTGGAATCTAACTCCCTCACGTCCCATTGACTTACATTATAAACGGTTTCAATTTACAACGGTTTCGATTTACAACCATTCTTTCTGGAACCTAACCCCGGCATAAACTGAGGGCTACCTGTGTATATATATATATACACATATATATATATATATATATATATATATATATATATATATACATAATCCATTTTTAGACATGTATATGTATGTATCTTTATGTTAAAGCCCTTTGACCTCATATCTTTGAGCCCTTATAACTTTTATGTGCAATTTTTTTTTAATTATTTTTATTAGATAGTGTTATGAGTGAAGCTATACTTTGTAATGTATTTTTGATGTGTTTTGTGCAACTTTTTTGTTTCACAAAACAGTTGACCAGAGCTCTGAGGACTCAGTTATCAGTCTAGCGTAAATTGCGATTGTGCTCAAGCGATCGGGTTTACTTTAAACTTGTAATACAATCTGTTAACCTGACGTGCACAAACACCCACGATAAACCACTTATTGCTCGTGCGTAACTGTTAGTGCTCAACTTGTAATCTGGGCCATAATCTGTTAGATATTCCACTAAGGTGCATGCACTACCATGTATATGATGTATTGTCATTCACTCATGGGAATTGGAGCTCTGTCTTTTAACATATGCTGTTACATTGTACAGGTAAATATAATGTCAGCTTTCATTTGCTTCAATGCATCTGGAGGTTGTGTTTTAAGTTAGCTCATAGTACAGTACTATCCTATCAAGTGACTATGTTATGATATTCACTGAAAATATTATAGTTGTTACCCATTTCTATGAGATCAGAAAAGCACCTGACAAATATCTATATGGGTAATGAATATATTTATATAACTTAAAGTGATGGTAAACTTTACATGTTTTAAAATCAGGTCCAAAATCTAAGCAATATTTTACAGGGACTTTAATTGATCACTTCTAATAAAGATGCGCTGTAACCAGTGCCGGATTTCACATTAGGCATAGTAGACATGTGCCTACAGGCGCACTGCAGTGAGGGGCGCTTGCCAGCTGTCTCTATCAGCAATTAGGAGCAATGCAAAAGCAGCTCACAATGTCAAATGAGTAGGGTTGCCAGCTGTGCGCTATAAAAATACCAGACAACCTATAGGTGACTGGACACGGGTTGTAGCTGGGTTCACACAATGTCTGCACAAAACCTCAATCTTAGGGCCCACCCTTAATCCCACCACATATTTTTTTCACAACTAAGCAGTCATTTTATCCCCTTAGTTGCCAGTAACACATGCACATAGTAGTGATGTGACCCCTTTGGCTACCAGAAGTAAACACCCAGCAATGATTGAACACCCCCATGGTTGCCTGTAACACATTTAATAGAAAATGCACAGTGTAACTTCTTTTTGAGCCATATTTCTAATGCATAAAGGCCTAGAAGGCCCTTTATATTTAGCTGACAGGGGTCTTTAAGTGTCCAGTATTTTAGTACAGATTGTACTGGACAGCTTGCTAAAATACTGGACACCCTATTTGTATGGTTCAGATCAGCTATAATTAATATAAAATTGATACAGACATAAAGACTTCTAAATGTGGGGAATCTACTATTAAATAATAACAGACCTAGCACCTGTAGTTTCTTAGCTACACTGCACAATTACATATGCTAATTAGTATGGCTGGTAACCCCAGAGGTAATCACATGACATGATCCTGAGGTTCAGCCATAGCTCTGTAGATATTACCAGACCAAAGCAGTTCATGTAATTTTAACCCCTTAACGACCAAGGACGTACGCCACACGTCCTCAAAAAAAATACAGTTAATGACCGAGGACGTGTGGCGTACGTCCTTGGTCTGGAAAGCAGCTGGAAGCGATCCTGCTTGCTTCCAGCTGCTTTCCGGTTATTGCAGTGATGCCTCGATATGGAGGCATCCTGCAATAACCCCCCTTGGCCATCCGATGCAGAGAGAGCCACTCTGTGGCCCTCTCTGCACCAGACATCGATGGCCGGTATCGTTGGTGGGTGGGAGCTTACGTTGGAGGCGGGTGGGCGGCCATCGATGCTCTGTGTGGAGTAGAGGGGGCGGGATCGGGGGCGGGACCTACGGGGGCGCGCACGGGAGCGCACGTGTGCACGGGGGGTGGTGGGCGGGCATGTGCACGGGGCGGGAGCGGGTGGGAACCGCTACACTACAGAAAAAAATAAAGTTAAAAGTATAAAAAACTAATAAAGTTTAAGTATTAAAAATGTAATCTAAGGGATCTGGAAGGGGTTGGGGGTTGGTCTTGGTGGGGGGGGGGGGAAAGCTACACTACAGAAAAGGGCATTTTTTTAAAAAAAAGGCACATTTTTTACAAAACTGCCAGTACCCAACTGCCAGTACAGCAACTGCCAGTACCCAAGATGGCGCCCATTAAGGCAGAGGGGAAGGGTTAGAGAGCTGTTTGGTGGGGGATCAGTGAGGTTGGGGTCTAAGGGGGGATCCTACACATCAGCATATGTAAATATGCTCTTTTTTTTTTTTTTAAAAGGGCCAAATACCTTTTATTTTAGTACTGGCAGAGTTTCTGCCAGTACTTAAGATGGCAGGGACAATTGTGGGGTGGGGGAGGGAAGAGAGCTGTTTGGGAGGGATCAGGGGGTCTGATGTTTCAGGAGGGAGGCTGAGCTCTACACTAAAGATAAAATTAACCCTGCAAGCTCCCTACAAGCTACATAATTAACCCCTTCACTGCTAGCCATAATACACGTGTGATGCGCAGCGGCATTTAGAGGCCTTCTAATTACCAAAAAGCAATGCCAAAGCCATATATGTCTGCTATTTCTGAACAAAGGGGATCCCAGAGAAGCATTTACAACCATTTGTGCCATAATTGCACAAGCTGTTTGTAAATAATTTCAGTGAGAAACCTAAAATTGAGAAAAATTTAACGTTTTTTTTAATTTGATCGCATTTGGCGGTGAAATGGTGGCATAAAATATACCAAAATTGGCCTAGATCAATACTTGGGGTTGTCTACTACACTACACTAAAGCTAAAACTACCCCAAAAAGCTCCCTACATGCTCCCTAATTAACCCCTTCACTGCTGGGCATAATACACGTGTAGTGCGCAGTGGCATTTAGCGGCCTTCTAATTACCAAAAAGCAACGCCAAAGTCATATGTCTGCTATTTCTGAACAAAGGGGATCCCAGAGAAGAATTTACAACCATTTATGCCATAATTGCACAAGCTGTTTGTAAATAATTTAAGTTAGAAACCAAAAGTTTGTGAAAAAATTTGTGAAAAGTGAACGATTTTTTGTATTTGATTGCATTTGGCGGTGAAATGGTGGCATGAAATATACCAAAATGGGCCTAGATCAATACTTTGGGTTGTCTACTAAAAAAAATATATATATACATGTCAATGGATATTCAGAGATTCCTGAAAGATATCAGTGTTCTAATGTAACTAGCGCTAATTTTGAAAAGAAATGGTTTGGAAATAGCAAAGTGCTACTTGTATTTATGGCCCTATAGTTTACAAAAAAAGCAAAGAACATGTAAACATTGGGTATTTCTAAAATCAGGACAAAATTTAGAAACTATTTAGCATGGGTGTTTTTTGGTGGTTGTAGATGTGTAACAGATTTTGGGGGTCAAAGTTAGAAAAAGTGTGTTTTTTCCATTTTTTCCTCATATTTTATAATTTTTTTTATAGTAAATTATAAGATATGATGAAAATAATGGTATCTTTAGAAAGTCCATTTAATGGCGAGAAAAACGGTATATAATATGTGTGGGTACAGTAAATGAGTAAGAGGAAAATTACAGCTAAACACAAACACCTCAAAAATGTAAAAATAGCCTTGGTCCCAAACGGATAGAAAATGGAAAAGTGCTGTGGTCATTAAGGGGTTAATAATCTATTCCCAACATATAAGCTCTGGAATCTCAGGATTTATAATGGGAGTTTTGTTAGAACTTAAAGGGACAGTAAACACATTGTAATTAGGATACATTGCTGTTACTGTCCTATAGAATAACATATCAGCCAAGTGTAAAGATTTGTTTAACAAAATAAAATTCTGTTTACTGCAATTGGTTTTCAATAGAAAAACTGCACCCAATACTCACCTTATTTGGAGGAGCCAAATAAGTTTGAGTCAGCAGACAACTTGTTTAATCATTGCTATTAAGTTAGTATAAAGTTAATTTTTTTGCAGTTGTTATCTATTAAAGCCAATTAGGAAAATATTTGTTGCAGAGTTAGCTATGAAAAGTCAGCAGGATGCAGTTCTAACTCAATGTACAATTTTCAGAGCTAATTACATGAAAAGGGGCAAAATAAATAATGAGTATATTCCAAAGTTGTTTTATTATGCATAATTAAACATCTTATGTTAAAGCTACACTAATAACAGGCTAAACTGACAGTCATGGTATAATGTGATGCCTGTTTGTCATGGTAACAGTCTTAGGGGAGTGGCTTATGTGATGCAGCAGTTATGTCACAAAACGTACTGACAACACAAAGCAACCACCCTCATAACTGCTGCTCACTTTACTAGAGTTGCCAGACCAAACCTGCTGAGCTTCAGTAATCACTGACAGGTAAATATTAGTTATCGAATATCTTTATTTCACAGCTAGCACATTACATTACAGCTTGGCTTTACAACTACAGCTCTGTATGTGCTGGTGAGAAGAACAGTGACTACCTCCAACACAATGCAAATGGAATCCAGCAAGTATGAACACCAATTACTACTACAGGTAGTGTTACCATGATCACCCCAACTCAGTAACTGAATAATGCTAAGTCATCTTTGTATACACTGTAAAATAATGCAGATAAATTACAGAAGTAATAGCTTAAACTTTGTAGCTTCCTATGGGCACCAGTACTCTGAGACAAAACATAGCATACAAACCTTGCATAATAATAATCAATACTATCTTCACACCTTTATTTAAAAATAAATATAATTTATTAAATATAATATAATAAATATAATATTTATAAATATATTTTTTTAAACATATTATAGCATTATAAGTATTATAGCCAAAACTGTAGGACACACCAATGGCTTTCTGTGCTTCCTCTACATATCTTTATAAGACTTGTAGCTGGCAGTAAAGGCTTTAAACCAGCTTTAAGGATGGTAAGAATTACTTAATCATTAGTCTGCAAATGCTCTAAAGCAAGGACTTCTAGTAAAGGCCTAGAATATAAACCCCAAGGCATGAGTCTGCAATTTATATGCTGCACACTCACTCGTACTGGGACCCTCATTAAACACTGTACTGTAAGGTGCTGCATATGTTTTTTTCTGCTTGACCCGGATGAAGAAAAGGCAACTGGGGATCTGAAATAAATTCAGATCAGACTGATGCGCATCTGGCCAGCAGTATACACGCTGATGCCAGATGTCCTCATGCTGCA
Organism: Bombina bombina; assembly: GCF_027579735.1. Taxonomy (NCBI): domain Eukaryota; kingdom Metazoa; phylum Chordata; class Amphibia; order Anura; family Bombinatoridae; genus Bombina; species Bombina bombina. The sequence continues at coordinate 455,308,071 of NC_069502.1, forward strand.
AACCAACTGGTGCTGGGACCCTCATTAAACACTGTACTGTAAAGTGCAGAATCTGATGCAGCTGTTTGTTCTGCTTGAGCCAGATGAAGAAAAGACAACTGGTTATCCGAAATAAAATCAGATCAGACTGATGCGCATCTGGCCAGCAGTATACGCACTGATGCCAGATGTCCTCACGCTGCAAACTCACTGCTGCTGTGAACCTCATTAAACACTGTACTGTAAGGTGCAACATCTGATGCAGCTGTTTGTTCTGCTTGACCTGGATAAAGAAAAGACAACTGGCGATCTGAAATAAATTCAGATCAGACTGATGCGCGTCTGGCCTGCAGTATACGCACTGATGGCAGATGTCCTTCAAGGATTTTTATATTACTAAACTGTAAGTATCTAAGGTAAGATTTTCTGAGATTAACAAGTTTGTAAGCTCTTTGAGCAAGACATCCCATTGCCACATTAGATTTTAAATACAGATCCTGCTGCAAGAGCCTACAGACATGTGCAGTGAGGTCAGATCATTTCTTACATTTCTGTCACGCTTTTTCTTTACTTTCCCATTTCAAAGAAATCTTTAGCTTTAATTTGGTTCTGTATGTTTAAAGCTTTCTGTACTTTTCAAGGCTTATTGATATAAGATATACAAATCATCTCGGTGACACTAGAACTTGAATCATAACACCAACAATAAAGCATAATTACACTTACACGGCTATAATTGAATAGCTTAAATCCATTCTTACTGCACATATATGTATAATGTAATAATGTTAAGGAACTTGGTGAAGAGAATACAATGATATGATTAATATGTTTGCACTTATATCCAAATTGCAATGCCTTGGCATAGGGACACCAATAATACTACTAGATTATAAGCACCTTGCAGCTGGTTTACAATTTTATCTGAGAACTGCAGCACCCTGGAACAAGGACTACCATGTTTGTGCCACTAAACTTGAATGTCTACAGTCACCGTGGGACAAGTACTACTGTTGGATTTTTGAAGCAGAGAGTCCTAGTAAAGCACAAGATTTGATACGTTATGGGATGGTCCTCTATTTTATACCTCAGATTAGAAATTTAACAAAAAAATAATGTATTATAAGGCACAGTGTGTCATGCACCTATGTTCTTGCATTGTATGAAAAATCCTTACAAGATGTGCATAGACTGATTCATATCTGGCAAGCAGTATAACAAAGACTGGAATACTCTATGGCAGTGGCAGGAAGATTGGAGATTTCAGAGGGACTAATGTTATGTCACATGCTGAGTACAGTCTTACATCAGGGATTTCTTTTCTTTCTCTACACTGTAAGTACCCAGAGGTAAGTTCTCCTTAAATACAAGATTAATACAATGGAGGAATGAGCCCCAAACGGGCCAAACAGGCTGTCTATGGTTGATGATGCTGTTCTGCTTAAGCATTAATTTCATGCTTTGTAAGTGTGGTTACGAAAATTAATGTAATCATCAGCAAAACTGGCATATAGCCGTAAACCTAAAATCAATGCTTGAGTCCAATAACATAGCACCTACATCATACTGAAGAGCCCCAACGAGGGTGAAACAACCTGCCTATAGTGAAAAAACACTTTACATTTGTAGTATTACAATATTTTATTCCCCTGCAAGACACCACTCTTTTTGTACTGGGTTTGTATGTAATCAGAACTATTATAGAATAATAAGGTTTCCATATATCATAAGATTTGAGATTTTACCTGATTTCCAAGTGCCCTTGACATAGTAAAAGTGTTCCTACCTAAAACTATTAAATGGTCAGATGTTCTGCACATATCTGCAATAAATATGTTTGTATATTTAAATATGAGGACACAAAGAATATCTGTTAATGATAGCAGCAACTGGATCACCCGAATCACACAGCAGCAACTGGATCACCCTGGATCACCCGAAAACCCCTAGCAATTATGTCCATGCTTAATTCAGTGCAGGCCTCCATTTACCAAGTTGCCTACAAGCTCATCATACTGTAACACACCTAGTAAAGAAGGCTTATTTACAGTATACTGAGAACTTGAAAAAAACTTGAAAAACAGCCCTATTAAAACTTTTAAAATCAGTTATTTAGATATTTTAAATTGCTCTTTTATCTGGTGTCAGATCAAAGTATTTGCCAAAGAAAGAGGATAACTACATTAATTGTTTACAAACTGAATAATAAAGTATGCATTTTTGCACATGTCTAGTAAATTCTTTGCCTTGATAAAAAAATATAATGTTCTAATTCTTGAGAGCTTTTATTGTTAAATGTTTGCAGTACACCACAGGTTACATCGTATGGGACCTACTAAAGGGATATAAAACCCATTTTTGTTCTTTCCGGATTCAGATAGAATATTACAGGCAATTTTAAATGATTTTCCAATTTACTCCTATTATCAAATGTGCTTAATTCCCTTGATATACATTGCTGAATTTACAAAACACATCAACATTTAAAAGTACAGTTACACTCATAATAACACTATCTGATACAAAAATATTAAATAAAAATATGGCATTAAAAAGTTCTAAGGGCTCAAATATATGAGGTCTCAGGTGTTTTATATATATATATATATATATATATATATATATATATATATATATATATATATATATATATATATATATATATATATAAAAAGACTGCAAAGGGCTTTAACATAGAGATATATTCATATATATATGTGTGTGTGTGTACATATGTATTTATATTTGTATATACATATTTACAGAATATAAACACTTAAATACATATGCATACATATATAGACATATTTATAAGTGCATTGGATCCCTTTGCAGTTAAGTAGATGAAAACATGAAAAACATATTAATGCAATATTCATAAGTGTTTAACTTTGTATTTACTATATAAATCTCACATTACAATGTTTTTGCATAATGGGGAATATGTTCTATGTATTTTTAAATATATATTCCTATATATCTGTATATATAGATCTAGACCTATATATAATCAAGTTTATATACATATATATATATATATATATATATATATATATATGTATATGTATAAATATATATTTGTGCAAATATCCATCAGATATACATTTAAATACAGTATCTCTTTAAGAAACCATAGAACATATTCTGCTATCCGCAAAACATTAGCTTATGAAAGATGCAATATTATCTTCTTATGTTATGCTTTTAAATAACCGACATCGTGTTTGTGTGACTTGTGGTAGCTAGGTATTTTTCAGCTACATTGAAGTCTATTTTTTACTGTGATGTTATGAACATGAGAGAGCAAACTTTTTACTTTCAACTCGTAATATGAGCCTGAAACTCTGAGAGCAAAAAATAATTAAGCAGTCATTTTATCCCCTTGGTTGCCAGTAACAAATGTACAGAGCAGTGGTGTAACCCCTTGGCTGCTAGAGGTAACCAACCCAGCAATGATTGACCACCCTCATGGTTGCCTGTAACATATATAATAGAAAATGCACATTGTAACTTCTTTTTGAGCCATATTTCTAATGCATAAAGGCCTAGAAGGTCCTTTACATTTAGCTGACAGGGGTCTTTAAAAATAGTGTTAAAATACGGGACTGTCCAGTTGAATAGTTGGACACTTGGCAACCCTACAAATGAGCCAAACAAACACTCCTTCCCATCTGCTCCCTTTCTCCATCCCCCTATCACATGTGACACATGAGATGTGTGTTTTTAAACCAGACTGGTGTGGTAAAAGGGTGACCCGGTGTCAAGCAACTGAGAGATGTACTGCAAGTGTTCTATTGAGAACTCCAATACATCAAAAACTCCAATCTGACGTCACTTCCAGTGATTCCATACATCTGATTGGTCCGTGTCTCAGTGAGTGACAGTATTCACAACCAATCAGATGGGCACTGTAATTGCCCATCTTCACTTTCTATTTTGCCTCCGTCTGGGAGGTTCAAGGGGGGCAAATCCCCCCTTGTAAACTTCATTTCCTAAGGTTTACTTGGGGTGTATGCCAGAGGATCAGCAGTGCACTCCCCAGACAGAGGCAAAAACAGATAGTAAAAATAGAAGTCACCGGAAGTGACGTCAGATTGGAGTTTTTGAAGAATTGGAGTTCTCGACAGAACACAGGCATCATCAGGCACCGCCCTGTCATATAAAAGGTGAGATATCATTGGAAGCTATGTGCACAGATATCATATTGATTATTTAATTCATATAGGAAGCTATTGATATCAATTGCATTTCTGCATGATACAACATTGTTGACAACACTGAATTGGGTGATGTCGACCCCCCCCCCCTTTCTGTTGTCAGAGTTTCACTAGACAGGACTTCTAAAGAACAAACATTTGTTCCAAACTATAAGAGACAATGTCACATTTCAAGAGCCTTTGATCATGGCTTCAGAAGAGAGGTCATTTCTAAAGAATTATTGTTGTATAGTCTTCCCAGATTAAAATCTCTAAATTAATTTAGCCTAAAAATATTAATTACTTATATCACAGGAACCCCTGTGGATAAGCAGCCGAGAGGTCTACAATTTGAGATAAATTTCCAGGACGACCAACAATTTAAATATCTATTATCTCAGTGCAAATTGGCACACACTGAGTTCCAAATACACAAACCCCAGACGTTGAAGCTCCAAATGCCCTTGGTGATATGGGGAAGTTCAAAGCATCAAAATTGAGATTTTAAAGTACAACTTATGTCAAATTGTCAGTTATGGTATACCTCAGTATTGTATATTTGTGGATCTGAAAGAAATGCCTAACAGTAACATATTAGATATGTATCTGCTGAATTGAGTAAGTAGCTATATGGTCAATTTAAAATGTCCAATTTATTTTAAAATAAATAACATTCTTTTGTTTTCCAGGCATATACAAACTAGGTTTCAGATATGACTAGTAGATACTAATATATGAATGGCTATATAATGTGTGCCCTGAATCATATCATATAGTGTATACACTAAATATTAAATTAATATCCACAGATATGCAATATTTATATTAATATGGGATAATCAAATATAAATGTAGCTATAGGAAATTACATCAGACTGCCATTAACAAGGTTTGTATGTGATATTAAGATGGAAATTGTAAACTGAGAAAATATTAATTAGATCCATGCTGAAAGTATTAATATCCTTTTTAGTGCCATATAAGTAGTATACTCATGTTTAGTATAAAAATACTCAGATTAAATAGTATTAAATCATCCCATACATATTGGACATATTTGTCTGCTGATATAAGAAATAGTGAGTATATTAAATCTATATTTAAAAATTAAAAGATATATAGTAAATTGTTAGCAGTATTGATAATGAAAGTGCATTTCTATGTCTGCTGCCCCCTAATGGACAAATCTGGTATAACAGCCAAATGGGTTGACTGTTAAAACCCCTACATTACCAGTAAGTCAATAAGATGTTCAGCTTCGAGAGCCTATCAGAGACAAGCATCGAATGGGGAATATCCCGGTTTTCATCAATGATTACAGAATAGAGGTAGACCTTATCACTTGATAAAGTCTGATGCACAGAGAAAAAAAAGGACATGCTGCTAAATTTTAAGTCTCTGACTTATCTTGCTGCCTTGGTCTACAGAAAGCAACATTGGGCCTAAACCTTTTAGTCTCTAAATTGCAAATACCTTTCTTATTTATGACGGTGAACTGGATTAATCTGAAAAGCTGAACTCTCATCTGGTTATGCGGTAATGTATGTCAATAGTTATAATTTAATAGTTTAAAGCAAATACATTCATTGTTGCTACAGTTTGATTGAAGCTGGTGATTTTAAAGGGATATTTGGTATTTTAAGTTTATATTCATAGTCCTGCGTAGTTTAGAACTAGTCATATTGATGCTAAATAATTTTATTTGCTAGAAAAGAATTTGTACTTTTATGTTTATAAGTCAGTCTTACTTATTGTGAAATCTCTTAGAAATTTGCATATAAATTGGTTATTGTGTTAATAATATACAATTTCTCTGATGGTTATAAGTTCAGTATTAGAGTTATTGGCTAATTATAGACTTTTCTGATATTCTCCTTTGTGGCATCTTAATGAGCAATTTATTGTGAGTAAGGTTAATTTTTAGAGATATATTTCATGATCTGCTTTGTACAGAAAATTGTAATAGAATAAGCATTTATAATTGATTCATAATCTAGTTTTTACATAAATACAATTCAAGGTGTCTATAAAGATAACTAATCAAGAATTAAGGAATAAATATTGATTTTGAATAAATATATTGTTACATAAATACATTTATAATTGGTTGGCAACTGCTGAGATAAGTACTCCAACATTTTACTGGAGATTACTGTTGATATAATAATAAATGATATTGTAACCTAGAATATACTAACAGCCCCTCCTTCTCTCCCTGTGCAGACATCCATGAAGTGATTTACTGCATGTTTTAAACTAGCATAAGTGGGGCACCGTGGATCAGAAGGTAGGGGGTCTGGTTACTGTCTAAGGTGTGAGACTGTGCTTGTAACAGAGGTTAGTTAGAGACTTGCCATTAACTTACTCATCGCTGACAGCATTTTGCATATAGTGTTAGGTACATTTCTCTGCAAATTTAAGCTGATCTGTTTAAACAATTGGCAGCAGCTGAAATAACAGCTGTACCCAAATAACACTATATGCAGCCAGCACTTTGTTTTAGGGACATTTAAAACTAAACAGTTAATGTGAAATCCCCTAAAACAACAATAGTCTATCAAAACAAGCCCACCCGGGAGCGTGTCCAAGCAACGACCAAGCATGGCCGCAAAAATCAGAGGATGCAGCAACTAAGAGATCAATTGACTGATTATCGTTGGATGACAACGCCATCAACTTCTAATTACTATTCCTTTAGACCCCCAGCTACAAGCTGAACATATTGATCTTATTTATGCTTAATCTATGCTCTGCACCTCATTATCTACATCGCTGAGGCCTTAGGCAGCGGCCTTACCACAAGTTACAGCTATCCCCCACTCTTATGAGAGAACTTCCATCGACACCTTCTAACTAACCTTACATCCTCAACAACTATAGAATATTCAAGTGCTATTTCCACTAATATAGCACTATGGAGACAACTGTATTTATCGATCACTGGGAGGCACGTGTGCAGCAACTCCTCACCGATCACTTTCAAAGCCTTAAACAGCAACTCCTAGATAGTCTGCTTCCCTTGCTTGACTCTTTTGAATGCTTTATTATTCCACACGCCAACGATCATCAGAAGGTATGACAGCTGGAACGTAGTGGAGAAAGAGCGAGCAGTGAGTTACGATCCCGGTCCTGTACTGACATACCATTCCTTGAGTGCCCTGATGTGACTATTCCGGATTGCATGGAGGTGGGTAGTGGAACTTCTGGACTTGCTCCTTCCCCTCAGGCAGCTGACACTACAGGAGAGCCGTCCATGGGTGGCAGCTCACAATCAAGAGCTCCTGCTAAAAAAAACAATACAGGCACCCCTGGGGCTTCAGTACTAACCTTTGCAACATTGCTCACTTTCCATCTTCGTGAGACCAGATAACCACTCTAAGCTAGAACCGTTGGTCACTCAAACTGCAAAAGAGTTGTCTCGCCTTTGGACACTTGGAAGAACAGGTGTTGGGTAAACAAGAGGATCACACAAGAACGACAGAGAGGTATTGGATGTTCCTAATGCCGTGACTGTCCTGTATCTTCAACTTCAAATTACGGCTTTATGTTTCAGGAACTTATCCCGTATGTACTCGTGTAGCGGCTTGGGTAGAGCCATATGCTTACTCACTTACCATTTAAGTGGAGCTTTTCAACATATAATTGAGGCAGAGTGATAAACAATGCTATGTGTTATGTTTTATCCATTTTTACTCCCACTATTAATGTATGTAAATGTTGTGCTTTCATACTTTACTGTATAAGAGGTCAGCTGTTAAGTATTATAATATATAGGATCCCTTACTTAGTCAGCCATGCTATGTATCTAGAACTGGAGTGGGTTAATTTGTCTAACTAGGTAGTGAAGATATAACCCTGTATCAGATGCATTCACAGACTTACTTAAGATCTCCCACTACAGTGTGAGTGTTAACCCCCTTTAACACCCTGCTTAACTGCTTGACATTGTGGTGACTGAGGCTTATCATTATGAGGGCAAGCAGCTTGATAGTTGATAGTCTACAGTTTGTGTAAGGCCAGATCTATGCTAATAAGGATGCTTTTCTTTTTCCTACATACTCTGCACATAAGTTTTCCTACCTTGTACATTGTGTTCCTTTTATTTCTATATATGTTCTTGGAGGACAAGGAATGTCACTTCACATGCCAAATTGTGTTACCCCCTTTTATAAACAAACATATCTCAGTTAAGGTTCTATATAGAATGTTTATCATGTAGACATGAGCTTTCCTATATATTGAAAGCTAGAGTTACCCATATACATTAGACTGGGCTTCATTTCCTCAGGAAGTAATGGTGTCGTTCAATGAGACTCCTAAGGCTAAGGTTTAGCCATACTATTTTTGTTACTAGGGGGACAGTAAAAGGGACAGCATATACGAAGGAGGGTTAGCTCAACTCTTTAGCATGTTAGAGCCTATAGTGGTTAGAGGGCTGATATCCCCATGATGTATTCAAATGTTATATACTAAGGGAAATATTAAAGGGACACTAAACCCAAAATGTTTCTTTCATGATTCAGGTAGAGAATACAATTTTAAACAACATTCCAAATTACTTCTATTATCTAATTTGCTTCATTCTTTAGATATCCTTTGCTGAAGAAATAACAATGCACATGGGTGAGCCAATGACATGAGGCATCTATGTGCAGTCACCAATCAGCAACTACTAAGCATATTTAGATATGCTTTTCAGCAAAGGATAGCAAGAGAATGGAGCAAAATAGATCATAGAAGTAGAAAGTTGTTTAAAATTGCATGCAATTTCTAAATCATAAAAGAAAAAATGCGGGTTTCATGTCCCTTTAATGCTATCTACCTATTTTGAAACAACTACACCACACCTCTGTTACTTTTAGATGTCATTAAGCTAGATATCCCCAGCTTGAGTACCCAGAGCATGCCTAAATAGTTGATGTAAATGTTGATATGACCATTCTGGCCCTGCAGACGGCATCCAAGTTTGTGGGCTAGACCCAGACAAGTATTCTAGTAATCATATACTTTACTGTGAATTTTACACTGTGTTCAGGGCACATTAGCCTATTAGATAAGTGGTTATACACTTTCAGACTAGCCATGGGGGTTATATAGATGTATTTGATGTTTTACCATAATGATATATACATCGCTCACATTCCACGACAACCCTCCACCTATTTCATATTTGAGGCTACCTTACCCTTCTCTTATATGTCATCTCACACGTTAAGGTTAATACTTTTATATAATACAGGTCCCCTTTAAGTTTATATATATATATATATATATATATATATATATGTCCCCATCTGAAAAATTTACACTTTTAAGTTAGGTGTTCATTAAAATAACAGACTACAATGAATAGCCATAAACCCCCAGATGATACTATTATAGTTCTTCATGGTGGGCTATAAAGTTCCAATAGAGGGCATAACTTTTTTTGTAAACCACATATTGAAGGTCTACATCTGGATTATCAGATCACTCACAGCTGTTGACTGCCATTCTACAGGTGAAACTCGAAAAATTAGAATATCGTGCAAAAGTTAATTTATTTCACTAATGCAACTTAAAAAGTGAAACTAATATATGAGATAGATTCATTACATGCAAAGCAAGATAGTTCAAGCCGTGATTTGTCAAAATTGTGATGATTATGGCTTACAGCTCATGAAAACCCCAAATCCACAATCTCAGAAAATTAGAATATTACATGCAATCAATAAAACAAGGACTGTACATACCTGTAGAACAATATCAGACCTCTGAAAAGTATAAGCATGCATACTGTATGTACTCAGTACTTGGTTTGGGCCCCTTTTGCAGCAATTACTGCCTCAAAGCGGTGTGGCATGGAAGCTATCAGCCTGTGGCACTGCTGAGGTGTTATGGAAGACCAGGATGCTTCAATAGCGGCCTTCAGCTCTTCTGCATTGTTCGGTCTCATGTCTCTCATCTTTCTCTTGGCAATGCCCCATAGATTCTCTATGGGGTTCAGGTCAGGCGAGTTTGCTGGCCAATCAAGCACAGTAATCCCACAGTCATTGAACCAGGTTTTGGTGCTTTTGGCAGTGTGGGCAGGTGCCAAGTCCTGCTGGAAAATGAAGTCAGCATCCCCATAGAGGTCCTCTGCGGAAGGAAGCATGAAGTGCTCCAAAATCTCCTGGTAGATGGCTGCGTTGACCCTGGACTTAATGAAGCACAGTGGACCAACACCAGCAGATGATATGGCTCCCCAAATCAACACAGACTGTGGAAACTTCACACTGGACTTCAAGCATCTTGCAGTGTGTGCCTCTCCATTCTTCCTCCATACTCTGGGTTCTTGGTTTCCAAATGAGATGCAAAATTTGCTCTCATCAGAAAAGAGGACTTTGGACCACTGAGCAACAGACCAGGTCTGTTTTTCTTTAGCCCAGGTAAGACACTTCTGATGTTGTTTGTAGAGATGTCGCGAATTGTTCGGCGGCGAATAGTTCCCGGCGACCATAGCATGTTCGCATTTGCCGTGGCGGGCGAACATATTCAATGTTCGATCCGCCCCTATTCGTCATCATTGAGTAATACTTTGACCCTGTACCTCACAGTCAGCAGGCACATTCCAGCCAATCAGCAGCAGACCCTCCCTCCCAGACCCTCCTACCTCCTGGACAGCATCCATTTTAGATTCATTCGGAAGCTGCATTGTTAGGGAGAGGAGGGACAGTGTAGCTGCTGCTCATTAATAGGGAAATTGATAGCTAGGCTAGTGTATTCAGTGTCCACTACAGTCCTGAAGGACTCATCTGATCTCTGCTGTAAGGACAGCACCCCAAAAAGCCCTTTTTAGGGCTGTTTTTTTTTCCTTGTGTAATCTAATTGCAGTTGCCTGCCTGCCAGCATGTGTGCCAGGCTCACAGCGTATACTGTGCCCACTTGCCCAGTGCCACCACTCATATCTGGTGTAACAGTAGGGTAAATTTAAAAAAAAAAAAATTTGACTGTGAAACATCAGTCTGCTTGTGTAATCTAATTGCAGTTGCCTGCCTGCCAGCATGTGTGCCAGGCTCACAGCGTATACTGTGCCCACTTGCCCAGTGCCACCACTCATATATGGTGTAACAGTAGTGTAAATTAAAAAAAAAAACTTTTTTGACTGTGAAACATCAGTCTGCTTGTGTAATCTAATTGCAGTTGCCTGCCTGCCAGCGTGTGTGTCAGGCTCACAGCGTATACTGTGCCCACTTGCCCAGTGCCACCAATCATATCTTGTTTAATAGTAGTGTACATTTAAAAAAAAAAAAACTTTTTTGACTGTGAAACATCAGTCTGTTTTTTTGTGTCAGGCTCACAGCGTATACTGTGCCCACTTGCCCAGTGGCACCACTCATATCTTGTTTAATAGTAGTTTAAGTGTACATTTAAAAAAAAAAAAATTTGGACTGTGAAACATCAGTCTGCTTTTTTGTGTCAGGCTCACAGCGTATACTGTGCCCACTTTTCCAGTGCCACCACTCATATCTTGTTTAATAGTAGTGTAAGTGTACATTTAAAAAAAAAAAACTTTTTGGACTGTTAAACATCAGTCTGCTTTTTTGTGTCAGGCTCACAGCGTATACTGTGCCCACTTGCACAGTGCCACCACTCATATCTTGTTTAATAGTAGTGTAAATGTACATTTAAAAAAAAAATGACAGGCAGAGGCAGGCCACCCCGCAGGTGCTGTCATGGTCGTGGTGCTGTGTTTCCCTTTGGCCCTAGAATAATGCCCAGTCACAGTCTTCAGAGGCCACGTACCATGAACTCAAAAGGTTCTGAGGAAATAGTTGACTTTTTAACACAGGACACCCAATCTTCTATAGCTTCCGCTCCGAACCTTGACGCACCATCCTCCTCCAGCTTATCTTTGGGCACCTCTCAAGTTACCACTCACCTGCCTTCCGCCACCACCAACACTAGCACCACAGCCGCTTCACTTGATCTGTCAGAGGAGTTATTTACACATCAGTTGGAAGAAATGAGTGATGCGCAACCATCATTGACAGAGGATGTAGATAACAGTTATATGTCTCAGTCAGGCAGCATTACAGACATGGACGTACGGTGTGATGATGATGATGTTGTACCCGCTGCTGCTTCCTTTGTTGATTTGTCAGATACAAGTGAAGCGGTTGATGATGACGATGCGTCCGTGGATGTCACGTGGGTGCCCGCTAGAAGAGAAAAAGAACAGGGAAAAATTTAGATGGGGAGACAGAGAGGAGGAGGAGGAGACGAGTTGGAAGCAGGGGGAGGTCGTCGCAAGGAGCTAGTGGCACAGTCAGACAGCATGCATCGGCACCCAGGGTGCCGATGAAGAAGAACAGGGGGAAAGTTCAGATGGGGAGACAGAGAGGAGGAGGAGGAGACGAGTTGGAAGCAGGGGGAGGTCGTCGCAAGGAGCTAGTGGCACAGTCAGACAGCATGCATTGGCACCCGGGGTCAGCCAGTGTGATATACCTTTAAGGTATCTCCCTGCATGCACTTCTCTCCTTTAAAAGAGAGTCTCCTATTTCCATACCTTGCCTGATTATTGAGAATACAAGCAGCCTTACGTTTGTAACCCTTTTGCCAAACTTCAGGTCCATTACCAATACCTTGTAACCTCAAGGGATCTTCATCAACTAACTTCAGTTTGACTTTGTGGATCTACTTTCCTTCCAGAGTGTTTTTCTATATATCCCATTTACCTGTGCATAACCGCTACTGGAAAATCCATTGCTGCTCTCCCTCTGCAGCGCCTGTCAGTTTCCTTCACTGACCGCGATACCGCAGCTGCCCTCCGACTCCAGTTCTGCTAACTGGAAGTGAGTCACACATTCACCGCAAGCCCTCAATACAGCACCGGTGTTTCTCCGTGAAACCTCTCAGGTAAACCGTTCCTGTAACTTACTTTCTGCTTGCTGCTTACTAGGAATTGTCCTCTTACTCAGCTACTATTGTTCTAAGGTAAATCCTGACTACCTGTTATTCCTCAGCTCTGAGTAAGTTACGTTCCTGAATTCAGACTCAGCGGTTCATATGTTTACTATCAACCTGAGACAGACTGTGTGTTTGAGACTGTAAATATTTTATTGGGTGAATGTGTGTGAAGGAATCTTCTTTATTATCTGGAGTACATCTGTGACATTTTGAATACACATACAAGAACTTTGTTCATTTTACTTCTGTTTAGAGGTGATTTGTGTTACCTTATATTCACTCCTACTGGCAATTAATTGCTCACTGTTACCTTTTCTGTCCAAACGGAGTCTGTGTTTGCAGAAATTGTTAGACAAAAGAGCTACATTCAAACCATTTCTGGTAACTGTACACTGGACTCATTACATAATAATCAGGCCTCAACAGATCCTGTTAAGACTATTAAACATGGATCCCACAGTAAAAAATGAATTCAGTAATGTGTACCAGAAATTGGAATACTTAGCCCATGCCATACAAGAAATTCAGACAGAGAATAAAGCTATAAAAGCTATGATAAAAGACTGTTTAACCCCTAAACAAGTGGATATACCAGAACCACAAGTACATACACCAACACCTTTCTCTGGGAAAAGATCTGAGTTCCGTGATTTAAAAAATGCTTGCAACCTGTTGTTCTCTCTGAAACCACGCACCTACCATTCAGATAGGATTAAAGTCTGCACCACAATTCCATACTTATTAGGAGAACCACGCACTTGGGCTAACAGATTTTTTTGAGCAAAATAACCCCATTTTAGATTTGTTAAATGATTTCTTTGCAGCAATGACAAATCTTTATGAGGACTCAAACAGCCAACTACAAGCTGAGACAAAACTTCGGTCACTCAAACAAGGGAAAAGGACTGTAGAGGAATACACGACCGATTTCAAGATGTGGACCTCTGACTCATTATGGAATGAGGTAAGCCTCCGTAACCAGTTCCGCCTAGGGTTGTCTGAATCCTTAAAAGATTAACTCTCTCGACTGGAACTCCCTGAAACACTTACTGATTTAATCAAGCTAAGCACTACGTTGGATAGACGTCTGAGGGAGAGAAAAGCTGAAAAAGGCATGTATGACCCCTCTATTAAGTGCATCTATCCCTCATCATACACCCAAGACAGAAATTTGTCTACCAGCACCCCAATGGAGATTGGGGCAATCAAAGGACCTCTGACTCAAGAGGAGAAAACAAGAAGAAGATTAGGAAATTTATGCCTGTACTGCGCTCACAAGGAGCACACAGTCTCAACTTGCCCTCTCCTAGCAAAACAAAAGAAGGGTAAGGCCATGAATGTAACATCATTATGTAGTATATCTATTGCTACCCAGCTCACTGTTTCTCTCTCCCTACAGTGGGACCGTCTCCACATCCAGAGTGACGCATTAATAGATTCTGGGGCTTCAGGAATATACATTGATGTTGCTTTTGTTAAGAAAAATAAAATTCCCATAGTGTGTAAACAGCAACCGGTTTTTGTGAAGTTAATAGATGGTACTCTGATACAGAAGGGCCCAATTACACACCATACTATTCCCTTACTCACAACAACTAAAGATGGTCACACAGAATATCTTACTTATGATATTATTCCTATTGATAGGCACACTGTTATCTTGGGATACAAGTGGTTAAAGACACATAATCCAAACATTAATTGGTTAAAAGATGAGATAAGTTTAACATCTGAATACTGCATAAATACATGTTATCCACACTGTTCCATATCTTCTATTGAGAATGGTGTACCAACGGCATATTCTGATTTGGTAGACGTATTTGATATGAAAGAGGCTGAATCTTTGCCACCACATCGTGAATTTGATTGCCCCATAGAAATAATACCAGGATCTCAAATACCCTATGGCAAGATATATCCTCTGTCCCAGGATGAGCTCACTCATTTGCGTTCATACTTAGACGATAACCTTAAAAAGGGTTTCATTTCACACTCCACATCACCCGCTGCAGCTGGTATATTTTTTGTTAAAAATAAAGATCTAAGTTTAAGACCCATAATAGATTACAGAGCCTTAAACGCGATTACAGTTAAAAACCGTTACCCTTTGCCTTTAATACCAGAATTACTGGAAAGACTCACCAATGCTACCATTTATACTAAATTAGACTTAAAGGGGGCGTACAATTTAATCCGGATCAAGAAAGGAGATGAATTGAAAACAGCTTTTCGTACCCGTTATGGGTTGTTTCAGTACAACGTTATGCCTTTTGGCTTAAGTAACGCACCAGCAACTTTCCAACACTTCATTAATGAGATATTCCGAGATTTAATGGACATATGTGTTGTGATTTATCTGGATGATATCCTTATTTATTCCACCAACTTACAAGACCACCAGAAACACGTACGCTGGGTTCTTACCCGCCTAAGACAACATAGATTATTCGCTAAACTGGAAAAATGTAATTTCCATGTCAAGCAAATTAAATTCCTTGGTTATATTCTATCACCTCATATGGTCCAAATGGATCCTGAAAAAATAAAAACTATCCAGGATTGGACCATACCACGTTCTGTTCGAGCACTGCAGAGGTTTCTGGGTTTCTAGAACTTCTACAGAAAGTTCATCAAAGACTTCTCTACTATTGTACGACCATTAACGCAACTTACAAGAAAATCCCATAAATACCATTGGAATGAAGAAGCTGAAAAGGCTTTCAACAAACTTAAACACTGTTTTTCCACAGCTCCGGTACTGACTTTACCGGATTACCAATCCCAATTCATTGTAGAAGTTGATGCCTCCAACACCGGCATAGGAGCAGTGTTATCACAAAAAGGCAAAGGAAACCAAGAAACACACCCTGTGGCATTTTACTCCAGAACTCTACTTCCAGCCGAATCCAACTATAGCATTGGTGATAAGGAACTTTTAGCAATTAAAAGTTCCTTAGAACATTGGAGGCATTTATTAGAAGGTGCAAAAGAACCTTTTCTCATTTTCACTGACCACAAAAATCTCGAATATTTGAAGAAAAGTAAGACTCTCTCAGCACGCCAAGTCAGGTGGTCTCTCTTTTTGGATCGTTTTAATTTTTTGATTACATACCGACCAGGACACACTAACATTAAAGCGGATGCTCTCTCTAGAATGTCCGATTCAGTGAACCATTCTGAAAACCTCAATCCTATCATTCCAAAAGAGAAATTTATAGGTTCACTTTCTAACCTTGAAAAAGACATACTCCTTGAAACACAGAAAGAGACTGATCACCCCGCATCTTGTGAGAAAGATTCCACATCAGGTTTACTATACCATAATAATAGGATATATGTTCCCAAACCTCTTAGGAAGGTAATATTGAATCATTATCATGACAGTGTCTTGTCTGGACATAAAGGAGTACAAAAAACTACTGATTTAATAAAACGATACTTCTGGTGGCCTCAGTTGTGGCACACAAAAAACCTATTGGTTTATTAGTTAACCTACCTATACCAGATATGCCATGGTCCACCATATCAATGGATTTCATTGTAGACCTTCCAGATTCACGAAACCACACCACCATTCTAGTGGTTATAGATCATTTAACAAAACTTGGTCACTTCATTCCACTTAAAAGTTTACCTACAGCCATCATCACTGCCAAGGTATTTCTCGACAATATAGTCAAACTACATGGCTTACCTACTACTATCATCACTAATCGGGGTACTCAGTTCACCTCAGCATTCTGGAGGTCTCTGTGCAAACTCCTACAAATAGACACACGATACACCACTGCTTTTCATCCTCAGTCGAATGGTCTGACTGAACGGTTGAACCAGACATTGGAACAATACTTACAGTGTTATCTAAGTCATCTTCAGGATGATTGGGTTGATTACCTTCCGATGGCGGAGTTCTCTTATAATAATTCTATCTCCTCTTCAACCAAAGTCACGCCATTCTTCGCTACATATGGGTTCCACCCAACCACTATCGCATTATCTCCTGCTACAGTGAACTGTCCAGGAGCAACAGAGTTCAGTAACATCTTACAGGATAGACTCCAGTTGCTTAAGACTCATCTCTTGGAAGCTCGGGAACATCAAAAGAAGTATTACGACTTACATCATTCCCCAAGTCCCACCTACAAGATAGGTGACATGGTTTTACTGTCCACTAAGTATTTGAAACTTAGTGTACCTTACAAAAAGTTGGCCAATCAATTTATTGGTCCGTTTCCCATTGAGGCCGTCGTCAACCCAAACGCAGTTCGGTTGACTTTGCCCAAAGATCTAACTGTTCATCCTACATTTCATGTGTCCCTGATCAAGCCTTACGATGGTGACCTCTCTCTTCGCCAGGTCCCTCCACCTATCTACCACAAAGATCAGTTGGAGTACGAGGTGGAGTCCATCCTTGACTCCCGAATCCGTCGCGGACTTGTCCAGTACCTGATCCAATGGAAAGGCTATGGTCCTGAAAGCAACTCCTGGGAGTCTCATAAGGATGTTCATGCACCTGCTCTACTCTCCGCTTTCCATCAACGGTATCCTGGGAAACCCAGTCACCGTTCTGTTGCTGCCTGCCCTTAAGGTGGGGGATATGTGATATACCTTTAAGGTATCTCCCTGCATGCACTTCTCTCCTTTAAAAGGGAGTCTCCTATTTCCATACCTTGCCTGATTATTGAGAATACAAGCAGCCTTACGTTTGTAACCCTTTTGCCAAACTTCAGGTCCATTACCAATACCTTGTAACCTCAAGGGATCTTCATCAACTAACTTCAGTTTGACTTCGTGGATCTACTTTCCTTCCAGAGTGTTTTTCTATATGTCCCATTTACCTGTGCATAACCGCTACTGGAAAATCCATTGCAGCTCTCCCTCTGCAGCGCCTGTCAGTTTCCTTCACTGACCGCGATACCGCAGCTGCCCTCCGACTCCAGTTCTGCTAACCGGAAGTGAGTCACACATTCACCGCAAGCCCTCAATACAGCACCGGTGTTCCTCCGTGAAACCTCTCAGGTAAACCGTTCCTGTAACTTACTTTCTGCTTGCTGTTTACTAGGAATTGTCCTCTTACTCAGCTACTATTGTTCTAAGGTAAATCCTGACTACCTGTTATTCCTCAGCTCTGAGTAAGTTACGTTCCTGAATTCAGACTCAGCGGTTCATATGTTTACTATCAACCTGAGACAGACTGTGTGTTTGAGACTGTAAATATTTTATTGGGTGAATGTGTGTGAAGGAATCTTGACATTTTGAATACACATACAAGAACTTTGTTAATTTTACTTCTGTTTAGAGGTGATTTGTGTTACCTTATATTCACTCCTACTAGCAATTAATTGCTCACTGTTACCTTTTCTGTCCAAACGGAGTCTGTGTTTGCAGAAATTGTTAGACAAAAGAGCTACATTCAAACCATTTCTGGTAACTGTACACTGGACTCATTACAGCCAGACAGCACGCCAATCAACACATGCTGTTGCCACCACCAGAATGCCGTCATCGCAGAGCTCAGCAGTGTGGCATTTTTTTGTGTGTCTGCCTCTGACAACAGCGATGCCATTTGCAACCTGTGCCAAAAGAAACTGAGTCGTGGGAAGTCCAACACCCACCTAGGTACAACTGCTTTGTGAAGGCACATGATCGCACATCACAAACGCCTATGGGATCAACACATGAGTAGAAGCAGCACACAAACTCAAAGCCGCCACCCTCCTCCTGGTCCAGCATCTTCAGCCACGTCAACCACTGTTGTCCTCCTTGCCCCCTCTCAACCATCCGCCACTCCGTCTCTCGCCTTGAGCAGTTCCTGCTCATCACCAGCCCACAGTCAGGTGTCTGTCAAGGACATGTTTGAGCGTAAAGAAACCAATGTCATAAAGTCACCCCCTTGCCCGGCGTCTGACAGCTGGCTTTTCTGAACTCTTAGCCCGCCAGCTTTTACCATACAAGCTGGTGGAGTCTGAGGCGTTACAAAAATTTGTAGCTATTGGGACACTGCAGTGGAAGGTACCCGGACGAAATTTCTTTGCACAAAAGGCAATCCCCAACCTGTACTCGATTGTGCAAAAGGAAGTATTGGCATGTCTGGCACACAATGTTGGGGCAAGGGTCCATCTGACCACTGATACCTGGTCTGCAAAGCATGGTCAGGGCAGGTATATCACCTACACTGCGCATTGGGTAAACCTGCTGACAGCTGCCAAGCATGGAATGCGTGGCTCTGCAGAGGAGTTGGTGACACTGCCACGACTTGCAGGCAGGCCTGCTGCCACCTCCTCTACTCCTCCTACTCCATCCTCTTCCATAACCTCCTCGGCTGAGTTCTCTTCTGCTGCTGCATCTTGCTCCACATGAACGGCACACCCCCAGCTCCGCAGGTACTATTCCACATCCCGGATACGGCAGTGTCACGCCGTCTTGGGGTTGACTTGCCTGAAAGCAGAGAGTCACACCGGACCAGCATTCCTGTCCGCTCTGAATGCACAGGTGGATAAGTGGCTGACTCCGCACCAACTGGAGATCGGCAAAGTGGTTAGTGACAACGGAAGCAATTTGTTGGCGGCATTGAATTTGGGCAAGTTGACACATGTGCCGTGCATGGCACATGTGTGTAATCTGATCGTACAACGCTTTGTGCATAAGTACCCAGGCTTATAGGACATCCTGAAGCAGGCAAGGAAGGTGTGTGGCCATTTCAGGCGTTCCTACACGGCCATGGCGCACTTTTCAGATATCCAGCGGCGAAACAACATGCCAGTGAGGCGCTTGATTTGCGACAGCCCGACACGTTGGAATTCAACACTCCTAATGTTCGACCGCCTGCTCCAACAAGAAAAAGCTATTAACGACTATTTGTATGACCGGGGTGCTAGGACAGCCTCTGCGGAGCTGGGAATTTTTTTGCCACGTTACTGGACACTCATGCGCAATGCCTATAGGCTCATGCGTCCTTTTGAGGAGGTGACAAACCTAGTCAGTCGCACCAAAGGCACCATCAGCGACATCATACCATTTGTTTTCTTCCTGGAGCGTGCCCTGCGAAGAGTGCTGGATCAGGCCATAGATGAGCATGAAGAGGAAGAGGAAGAGTTGTGGTCACCATCACCACCAGAAACAGCCTTATCAGCAACGCTGGAAGAGGATTGTGAGGAAGAGGAGTCAGAGGAGGAATGTGGCTTTGAGGAGGAGGAGGAAGACCAACCACAACAGGCATTCCAGAGTGCTCGTTGTCACCTATCTGGTACCCGTAGGTGTTGTACGTGGCTGGGGGGAAGACGATACCTTCAGTGAGATCACTGAGGATGAGGAACAGGACATGAGTAGCTCGGCATCCAACCTTGTGCAAATGGGGTCTTTCATGCTGTCGTGCCTGTTGAGGGACCCTCGTATAAAAAAGCTGAAGGAGAACGACCTGTACTGGGTGTCCACGCTACTAGACCCCCGGTATAAGCATAAAGTGCCTGAAATGTTACCGAATTACCGCAAGTCGGAAAGGATGCAGCAGTTCCAAAAGAAATTAAAAAGTATGCTTTACACAGCGTATAAGGGTGATGTCACAGCACAACGGGAATCTAACAGGGGAAGAGGTGAAAGTAATCCTCCTCCTCCCACAACCACGCCGGCAAGGACAGGACGCTTTACAGACGTGTTGTTGATGTAGGACATGCAGAGCTTTTTAAGTCCTATGCATCGCCACAGCCCTTCGGGGTCCACCCTCAGAGAACGACTCGACCGACAGGTAGCAGACTACCTCGCCTTAACTGCAGATCTCGACACTCTGAGGAGCGATGAACCCCTTGACTACTGGGTGTGCAGGCTTAACCTGTGGCCTGAGCTATCCCAATTTGCGATAGAACTTCTGGCCTGCCCCGCTTCAAGTGTCCTGTCAGAAAGGACCTTCAGTGCAGCAGGAGGTATTGTCACTGACAAGAGAAGTCGCCTAGGTCAAAAAAGTCTAGATTACCTCACCTTTATTAAGATGAATGAGGGATGGATCCCGAAGGGACTGACATTGAGCGATACATTCGAGTAAAAAAGGCCTGATTAGATGAGCTGCCTTGGGCTAAAAATGGTCCACACGCTGGTGTATTTTATCTCTGAATGCCGGATGACTTGCGTGACTTATCCGCCACCAACTAGGGTTCAAGCCGCAATGTTTTAGGGCACTTTCTGCCTGGGAAACAAACATCAATTTTTCTGGCCGCTGCTACAGCAGCGCCTGCAACAATACCTAATTTTTCAGGCATGTGTACATGCCTAATTTTTCTGGCCTCTGGTGCAGCACTGTGGCTTCAAAAACCAAACCAATTAAAAAGGCACGTAACAGGGATTAAACTTATAGGAATAGTACTACTTAACACACCACTCCTATCTGGTGGCACATTAGATTGCACGCACAGTGCCCCAAATTTGAAGTAGGAGGACTGACCAAGCATCTTTTTCCATCTCCCGGTTCCTAAAATCCATGCCATATACACGTCCCCTGATAGGGGACGTAAAAGGGATTAAACTGATAAGAATAGAACTACTTAACACACCACTCATATCTGGTGGCACAGTAGATTGCACGCACAGTGCCCCAAATTTGAAGTAGGAGGACCGACCAAGCATCTTTTTCCATCTCCCGGTTCCTAAAATCCATGCCATATACACGTCCCCTGATAGGGGACGTAACAGGGATTAAACTGATAAGAATAGTACTACTTAACACACCACTCATATCTGGTGGCACAGAAGATTGCACGCGCAGTGCCCCAAATTTGAAGTAGGAGGACCGACCAAGCATGTTTTTCCATCTCCCGGTTCTTAAAATCCATGCCATATACACGTCCCCTGATAGGGGACGTAACAGGGATTAAACTGATAAGAATAGTACTAATTAACACACCACTCATATCTGGTGGCACAGTAGATTGCACGCGCAGTGCCCCAAATTTGAAGTAGGAGGACCGACCAAGCATCTTTTTCCATCTCCCGGTTCCTAAAATCCATGCCATATACACGTCCCCTGATAGGGGACGTAACAGGGATTAAACTGATAAGAATAGTACTACTTAACACACCACTCATATCTGGTGGCACAGTAGATTGCACGCGCAGTGCCCCAAATTTGAAGTAGGAGGACCGACCAAGCATCTTTTTCCGTATCCCGGTTCCTAAAATCCATGCCATATAAACGTCCCCTGATAGGGGATGTAACAGGGATTAAACGGATAAGAATAGTACTACTTAACACACTACTCATATCTGGTGGCACAGTAGATTGCACGCGCAGTGCCCCAAATTTGAAGTAGGAGGACCGACCAAGCATCTTTTTTCATCTCCCGGTTCCTAAAATCCATTCCATATACACGTCCCCTGATAGGGGACGTAACAGGGATTAAACTGATAAGAATAGTACTAATTAACACACCACTCATATCTGGTGGCACAGTAGATTGCACGCACAGTGCCCCAAATTTGAAGTAGGAGGACCGACCAAGCATCTTTTTCCATCTCCCGGTTCCTAACATCCATGCCATATACACGTCCCCTGATAGGGGACGTAACAGGGATTAAACTAATAAGAATAGTACTACTTAACACACCACTCATATCTGGTGACACAGTACATTGCACGCGCAGTGCCCCAAATTTGAAGTAGGAGGACTGACCAAGCATCTTTTTCCATCTCCCGGTTCCTAAAATCCATGCCATATACACGTCCCCTGATAGGGGACGTAACAGGGATTAAACTGATAAGAATAGTACTAATTAACACACCACTCATATCTGGTGGCACAGTAGATTGCACGCGCAGTGCCCCAAATTTGAAGTAGGAGGACCGACCAAGCATCTTTTTCCATCTCCCGGTTCCTAAAATCCATGCCATATACACGTCCCCTGATAGGGGACGTAACAGGGATTAAACTGATAGGAATAGTACTACTTAACACACCTTATAATAGCGCAGAGAGAGGCAATGCAGAGAGAGAGTCTGAAGAAGAGGAGTCAGAGGAGGAAGGTGGCTTTGAGGAGGTGAAAGACCAAACACAGCAGGCGTCCCAGGGGGCTTGTTGTCACCTTTCAGGGACCCTTGGTGTTGTACGTGGCTGGGTGGAGGAAGAGACCTTCAATGACATCAGTGAGGACAAGGAATGTCCTCTTAATATCCAACCTTGTGCAAATGGGGAGTTTGCGGTTGTGCAAATGGACTGTTTGTGGTTGTTTGCGGTGCGTTAAACGGGGAGTTTGGTCTGTCACTGTGAAGCGGGTGTAACCCTTACATTACCTGATCGATACAGCATCATACCTGATGTTTTAAAGCACGTTATTCCAAACAATTTAGGAATGTTAGGTGATTTATGCCCTTTATGGCTTAAAACCAGACTCTGCATCAACTATGTAATTTTCCATGGGAGTTTTGCCATGGATCCCCCTCCGGCATGCCACAGTCCAGGTGTTAGTCCCCTTGAAACAACTTTTCCATCACTATTGTGGCCAGAAAGAGTCCCTGTGGGTTTTAAAGTTCGCCTTCCTATTGAAGTCTATGGTAGTTCGCCCGGTTCGCCCGTTCGCGAACAGTTGTGGAAGTTTGCGTTCGACGTTCGCAAACCAAAATTTTTAGGTTTGCGACATCACTAGTTGTTTGTTGTTCAAGAGTGGCTTGACAAGAGGAATATGACATTTGAAGCCCATGTCCAGGATCCGTCTGTGTGGTGGCTCTTGTGAAAGTCCCCAACACTTTTGAATGGCCTTTTACTGACAATCCTCTCCAGGCTGTGGTCATCCCTGGTGCTTGTGCACCTTTTGCTTCCACACTTTTCCCTTCCACATAACTTTCTATTAATGTGCTTTGATACAGCACTTTCGGAACATCCAACTTCTTTTGCAATTACCTTTTGAGGCTTTGCCTCCTTATGGAGGGTGTCAATGATGGTTTTCTGCACAACTGTCAGGTCAGCAGTCTTTCCCATGATAGTGATTCCTACTGAGCCAGACTGAGAGACCATTTAAAGGCTCAGGAACCCTTTGCAGGTGTTATCGCTTAATTAGCTGATTAGAGTGGGACACTTTGTGCCTAGAATATTGCACCTTTTCACAATATTCTAATATTCTGAGATTGTGGATTTGGGGTTTTCATGAGCTGTAAGCCATAATCATCACAATTATGACAAATCACAGCTTGAACTATCTTGCTTTGCATGTAATGAGTCTATCTCATATATTAGTTTCACCTTTTAAGTTGCATTAGTGAAATAAATTAACTTTTGCACGATATTCTAATTTTTCGAGTTTCACCTGTATTACTTTTTAGTATATTTACCAAAATGAGCTGCTCTGTAGTGTATATGCACAAGCCCTCTTTGAAAGTTTCCTCTTTGTGAAATGTTTGGATATTTTTAAACTCACATTGAGCATTCAGTTATTCTGTTTGTCGTGTAGAAGAATTAGTCTATGTTATATACCTTAAAAAGTCTGGCCTTTCATATGCTAGTCCCGGACATATCCCACTGATTACTGTTGTTTATATAAAGTGAATCTTATAGGTCTCATATGACCTATAACGAGAGCCATTCTCACATTCAGGTGCTACTTTACCTAATTTGCTATAAAACTATGGAAAGGAGCACCACACAACACTATCTCTCAGGGAACCCGCTAATTACTACATAAGCACACATGTTTCAGTTATATTTTCTGATAATTTGTGTGCAACCTCTAGATAAGAAGTCATACCTCCACACATCCAAGTTAGGCACTTACATGACATACGTAAGGTTATACTTAGTAATCACAACCATCTCCCACTTTCTGTTCAACTCATATAACTTACCCTTCTATTTGAAGTGTATGACACAGTGGCGGAATTTATACAGGAGACAGAGAGCTACATCCTATTAGTTCCCTGCAACGCATTAATTCTACTTGTCCCATAGCTTTGTCATTGTGCTCTTCATTATCCTCCAATGCTGGGTAGTGTCCTATACCACCTCTGGGAAGTATATAACAGCAGTTCTAGAAGCCATCTTATGGTAGTTCTTTATACTCTCACTTATCTTTAGAAGGTTATCTACTGTCAGTTCAAGTATATTTGTTATTTCTGTTATATGATGTTAATTATTCTTAGTGTGCATGACTCTGATTTAGTTAATTCTTCAACATATGGGACAATAGGTAATGGTTCTGTATCTCTCCTATAACGCTAAGGCCCTGCATGTTGAATTTACCGAATATTGGCTAGCCCTCTTCATATACATTCCATTAGTTTTACAACAAGCTCAAAAGAGATCCGTTTACTAATGAGACACACAATAATAATAGTTCTATATCATTAAACTCCCCGGATACGTCCCCCTCTTATTATTAGAAGAAGCTCTTGCCTGCTGATTGCCCCAACTCTTTTTATACCAATATATATTAAATGCTAACACTACCAAAAATGAGATTTAAATATACTAAGTCCATCTACTTACTCAATGGCGGAGACCTGAGACTAATGGATATGTGTTCCAAAATTTTATAACTATAAATGTTGTGTTGCTTCTTAACACACAAATATAGATCGCCAGACAAAAGGTGCAGGTCTGTTAGGTACTTAATTGAATATGTATTTACCATTCCCTTCAAAGGAGTTTGTATAGACATATATGTTTTCAAAAAAGACTTGTTTCCTATCGCTGTCATAACACGCTTACAAACCTATTGTATTAACAATTCTTTACCATATCCACCCTCACTTATTTTGTATACTCCCTGTGACTGTAAATGGACGAAGGCTTTATATTGTATTTGTCGCACATCTCAATGAAAAAGTATATTTCGGAAAAAAAAAAACAAGCCCACCCAACAAAAAGAGAGCAGTGAAGTACATACAACAAATAACCATAAATCCATTCAATTCACAGTAGAAACATGTCCAGGCTTTCACAACTGTCTTTATTTCCCTGATAAAAACCTGCCAGTGAACAGAATGGGTTAATAAATTAATCTGCTAGAGCACTATAGCCGTGACATCTTTATTTTACTATGTGCTGTTGCTTTAAAAGAGAAGTATGTTAAATACATAGCTGCACACTCACTAAGGACATGCAGGCACATTACACTACACATGCATGCTACAAATATACACACAAGACGCTCATCAAGTCACAGATTACTATTAACTTTTATTAATATTGTTAAATCCTTATGACACTAGAATAAGAAGCATATGTAATATAAATACACATTACACAGAAAAACATTAGGGGGAGTGACAACATGAGTTACAACTTTCAAATTCACTTCTATTATCTAATTTGCTTTGTTTGCTTGGTATCCTTTGTTGAAAAGAATACCTAGGTAGGCTCATGAGCTGGGACCTAGCTGCTGATTGGTGGCTGCACATATATGCGTCTTGTCACTGGCTTACTGATGCATTTAGCTAATTCCCAGTAATGCATCGCTGCTCCTTCAATAAAGGATACCAAGAAAATTAAGCAAAATTGATCATAGATGTAAATTGGAAAGTTGTTTAAAATGTAATGCTCTATCTGAATTATTTTAGGTTTCAAGTCTGTTTAAGGATGGAATAGTTTATCTAAAGTTTAAAAAGCTTTTTTTTTATTTTGCAATTCAAGTATGTTTGCAATAGATTTGTTCTCATTTTGCTGCAGTGAATTATAATTAAAGGGACAGTAAAGTCAAAATTAAGCTTTCATGATTCAGATAGAGCATGCAATTTCAAAAAACTTTCCAATTTACTTCTATTATTAAATTGCTTTGTTCTCCTGGTATCTTTTATTGAAGAGTAAAACTAGGTAGACTATTAAGAGCTCAAGAGTGTGCACGTGTCTTTGGTACTCTATGGCAGCAGTGTTTTGCAACATTTATTTGTAGCTTTGTTATAAAAAAAATCTTACATTTTGTCACTTTTTGAGGGGGTGCTGGGTGGGCGCTTCAGGTTTTTGTGCCTACAGGCACCTGAGATGTTAATTCGGCCCTGGCTGTAACTTACCTTTAAATCTAGCTGTGCCATTCTAAACCCTGCGCTCCAGCGGCCCATTTCAAAACTCCTATTTTTGTGAGCTAACGGTTTGAACTGTTCTGCATATGACGCTCTATGTACAAAAAAAGTTGCGTATGACTAGAGCGCCAATTGGGGAACAGTTCAAACCGTTCACAAAATATGAGTTTTGAATTAGGCGGCTGGAGTGTGGGGTATTAGAATGGCACAGCTAGATTAAAAAGTAAGTTACAGTGCAAAGGGATTAAACACACAGGTAAAGCCCACTCCAGATTGGCAATGCATTTCTGCT
This sequence comes from Bombina bombina, assembly GCF_027579735.1. Lineage (NCBI taxonomy): Eukaryota > Metazoa > Chordata > Amphibia > Anura > Bombinatoridae > Bombina > Bombina bombina. The sequence goes on from NC_069502.1 coordinate 455,335,462, forward strand.
AGTAATCTGGACATAGCTGATAAGCCAGTCAGAAGTTTAAAAAGCAAAAAGGGCATTAATCCCTTTGCTCTTGCAATAAAACATTTTACTATGTCCCTTTTTATGTAGCTATTTTCTGTGGACTACAATAAACTGAGTTGTAGATTGCTACTAAATAACAAAACATTATGTGAAGCAAGAAAACTATTTTATTTTGGGATTGCTTCACTAGATAATAATAGGTTTACTTTTTCATGTAATCCTGACACCATGGCTTGGGAATGACCAATACATTTTAACTAATAGAGCAGAAGCAACTATATTTATTATTATTATTAGTTATTTGTAGAGTGCCAACAGATTCCGCAGCTCTAATTATAACATGGTGATGTATGTGATGTTAAACCTGTTTTACTAATAGTAGTTTGTTGCTCAATCTTCATCAGGTAATTAGTTCCGACAAGTAAATTAGTTCATTTGCAAATAATACCAGCTCCTGGAGAGGCTTATACAATCCTTTGAAAAATAAAGCTTTGAAGTTCCATCCCCTGGTGTTACCAGCGTTAATATATCAGTGAAAGGATTAAGAGTGGGTTGCTATAATTATTTTCCTGTTTTGCCAACCTCAGAATGGAGAACAGTTGGCAAGGGCCTGCCTCATACTGAACAACAGATCTCAATGGCGTGGTAACACCAAGTTAACCGACAGCTGAACTCCCCTCTCTTACGGCCTAATATTCAAAACCTCGCTGGAATTAAAAGAAATGACACCAAATCTTTGGGATTTTTTTTAGACCTTGTATTGTAAGAGTCTCTGTTTCACATGAACATTACATAGCAACATCTATATGACTCAAATTAAAATTTGTGTTTCAAATTTCTTTTTTAAGGGCCTCAATGTAGCGATGAGATGTTTTAGAACATCTCACCTGCAAAGTTTTGAATACCAGACCCTTAGTTAGAGGTCTGTAATGCAATGTACTTCTGTGTCTAATATGGAGAAAACCCATGTGTTTTTTCGTACGGAGATTAAAAAAAGCTTCTAGATAGTTCTCGGCAAGATATAAAAAAGAAAATAGATGGTGCTATGAGATCCAAAATGGGAGATCTGGAATATCTTGATTCTCTTTTCATTAGGTGATCAGACCCATATAGAAGATGTTCGTGCCATCTCTACTAATGAGCAAGATATAGGGGAAATGGAGTTGCAAGGACTTGCTACCGCTATTGTTGTTCAAGGGTCAGGGAGGGGATGAACCTGAAGGCATAATGTTGGTATCAAGCTTGATGTCAACAACTCTGCTTGAGAAGCTGTGGCTGACTATGATGAGGGGAGACAAGCCCTTAACATTTTAAGGTCTCCCTGAGAAAATATGTTTTTGGTATTGTGTATTTTTCGCACATGTCAGGGTGCCAGGAATCAGACTTAGACGAGAAGTGCAAAAATAATCACACCTTTATTAATAGAAAAAAATAATAAAAAGTCCACAAGTCAAATAAGAAGCCAGGAATCAAAACCAGAGCTGGTAGTCAGACGAACCGAGTCAGGAGCCAAAGTGAGTAGTCAGACAAGCCGGAATCAGGAACAAGGAGAACAGCAGAGTCAGGAACAAGCCAGGGATCAGGAACCAGGAGGGACATCAGACAGCCAGGTAATACACAGGAGCTCTCACAAACAGGTCTGAGACAACGCAAGGGCAAAGCATACTGAACAGAGGCCCTTTAAATAATAAGTAATGACATCACAATTCTGAGACTGCATCCTGTCTCACACGGATGATGTACACCAGTCTGGGCATAAAAGGAAGTGCAGAAAATGAGCAGCATCACACAGTATGCACCAGAGTCAGCAAGAGAGGTGAGTAAAATGGCTGCCAGCAGCACATGGTAAACAAAACAGGGAAAAAACCCTGACAGCACAAATGCAACTTAGCTTGTTTCTTGGGTTTAAAATTGGCCCTTTTTGTATCATTCTTCCCTGGCATTCCCCCTGAAATTAAAGTCCTGTGTACAGTGGTCCAAGAGAGGTTACTATTCACCATTCTGGAAAAAGCAATGTCACTGAATTAGATATCGTTTGGGGAGATCAGGATTAATATTGAGTTAATATTTAAAAACATAAAATCTGAATCACAAACTTTCCAGATACTGTGCAAGGTCCAGAGACCCTCAAGCAGAACTCATAGACACTCTGTCCATTCCTTTGTTGTTTTGCCTACTTTATATATTTCCTCTGATTATCCTTCTTCTGAAAGTGATAGATCGTCTCAGGCAGGAACACACATCATCTATTCCGATTGCTGTAGCATGGCAAGCAGAACTTGGTATGTGGACCTGGTCCCAATGTCTAGTGCTTGTCTGTGGCTTCTTCCTCTTCATCAGAATCTGTTGTAGGAAGGACAATTCTTTCATTAAAATCTCCAATCCCTCAATTTAATGGTTTGGAGATTGAATGCTTAATTCTCACCCAAAGAGGTTTTTCAGATGCTGTGATAAATCCAGGCTTACAAAAACCCCACTAGAAACATCTATCAGGTATGGAAGGTTTATCTTAGCGTGATGAAAGAGGTTTCCATTGGCATTTGTTCAGGATTCCAAGAATAATTCAATGTCTTCAGGATGGTTAGGATAAATGTTTGCCAGCACATTCATTATGGGTTACATTTCTGCTCTAGCAATTTTCCTCTGCTACAAAAAAAGAAAAACTACCAGACATTCAAGTTTTGTTCAAGCTTTGGGTAGAATCGAGCCAGTAGGCAAACCAATTTCTCCTCCAGACCTAAATAGGAAAAGTATGAAACCTATCCTTGCACTCAAAAAGATGAAATCCACCAATGAAAACAAAGCTTCTTTATTAGATCATAAAATCAATAGCAAGTAACAGGTTAAAACCAAACGTGTTTCGTCATTCATGACGTGACTTTCTCAATGAGCCACTGAGAAAGTCACATCATGAATTACAAAACACTTTTGGCTTTAACTTGTTACTTATTATTGATTTTATGATCTAATAAAGAAGCTTTGTTTTCATCAATGGATTTAATCTTTTTGAGTGTGAGGATACTTTTCATACTTGTCCTAGTCAAGTCTGGAGGTGTCAGTGAAGCTTCCATTTTCCTGGGCACCATTAGTGTGGATGCCTTGTTCCCAGAGGAATTGTTTGTCAGGTGCACTGAGCACACAGAGCGATGAACGCGGTATGAAGAGTGGGGGCAGTGTTTGAAACCGGAGCACCTACATGAGACTACTTGCTACACCAATTTCTTTTTGTATTGTGTAATGCAGTTACCTGTACTAATGCTGCAGAGGATACTCCTGCTAGTCCTCCATTAGTGTCCAGACTCAGCATTGCAAAGCCAGCTGTATTTAAATCTGCTGCTATTGGAATCCTCCATATTGTTGCAAAATTATTTCTCTTCCCTAGAAACTGCAGCAACTGTGAAAAGTACCTAGACTATCACAGAGGTTGCACAAGCACTCCACCTAGTGGCATCAATGCAGTATTAGACAAAGAGTATTGCACAGGAGATGTGGGAGATTTAAAGAAAACACCACACCCCTTACCAGCTGTCACTCATTTAGCAACTCTATAAAGCACAGCTGTTCAGTGAACTCAGTGATCAGTTATTAAAAAGCTTTTCTTGAGTTAAGTTCTGTGTATGAATCTTGGTTACCTGAAATGTCTGCCTTGTTTCCTATTTATGAACTATTGCTGCCTGCCCTGACTTCTTGCTTGTTATACCGCTTATGAACCTTTGCTGCCTGCCCTGACCTCGGCACGTTTGACCTTGCTTTTAGATTTGCCTTCTGTACACACGCACTCCTGTGTTATCTAGCGGATGTGCTAGCTATACTCTGCTACTGGGCTCCTATTCTTCATCAATCATGACAAAATAACGGAGCCTATATGGCGATAGATCACAGTACTGCAGTTTTGTGACATCTTGTCAAATCCTGTTTTCTCTCCTGCACAGAACATTATAACATTTTTAACAGTGATCTCTCTTTTATTTGGAGAGCCTCAAGCCTGGGCTCATCATCTATTTAGAACTAATAACCCTATACTATATTCCTGGACTTCCTTTCTACCGGCAATGGATAACATGTATGATGATGCCCATAGAGTCACTACTGCCACTGCTTCCCTACGGGTCCTTTAGCAAGGAAGACAATTAGTAGAGGAGTAGATTACGGATTTTCGTCATCTGGCACTTGATTCTACTTGGAATGAGCCAGCATTACTAGACCAATTTAGATTGGGCCTATCCGAACCGCTCAAGGATAATTTAGCCAGAGTCGGCATACCATCAACCCTGGAAGACACAATTGCTCGTTGTATACAGATAGATCACTGACTCAGGGAACGAAGACAAGAACTTATAAGTTCCTATTATTCTCCTGTTCAGGGGCCAGTGTATACCAGTACTTTAGGAGTTCTCCCAGAGTCTCCTGCTGAAGAACCTATGCAAATAGGTATGGCCCACGGTCCCTTATCAGAAGCAGAAAAAGCCTGTAGACGAGTCAAAGGTCTTTGCTTATACTGTGGAAAGGCTGGGCATCAAGTCAGAGAATGCAAAGTAAAACCCAGACCTACAGGAGGTAAGCATGTGAGACCTGTTCTCAGCACTAAGACTACAGTGCATCATTCATCATCTCACTTTTGCATACCTCTCACTTTACAGCTGAATAAATCATCCGTGGATTTGATGGCCATGATAGACTCAGGAGCCAGCGGGTGTTATATGGATACTACCATGGCTAAAGCACCTTCCATTTCTACAATTATCAAAGAAACACCTACCTACATTCAGTTGATTGATGGCTCACCTCCTAGTTCTAGTTCAGTTACTAAAGAAACAGAACCTTTACATATTTTAATAGGAGAGAGACATAAAGAGATGCTTTCTTTTGACCTAGTGCATTCACCAATATTCCCTTTGGTACTAGGGTTATCGTGGTTAAGGAAACACAATCCTTTAATCAACTGGGATACTGGAAGTATACAGTTTATCTTGGAATTTTGTATAAAACGCTGCCTGTCAGATACTTTTATTGATCTAACTCTTGAACCATCTAACAACAGTTCTCAGAGTCAATTACTAACTTCTTATGAAGAATTCTATGATGTATTCCAGAAGAAAGAGGCACAAGAACTACCGCCTCATAGAGAACACGACTGTCCAATAGATCTACTTCCAGGTGCCCATGTTCCGTTTGGTCGTATATACCCACTTTCTGAACAAGAACTCAAGGTTTTAAAGTTATATTGATGAAAATCTCACTAAAGGGTTCATAAGACTTTCTACTTCTCCTGCTGGAGCTGAGATATTCTTTGTGGGAGAAAAAGATGGCGGCCTTTGGCCTTATATTGATTATAGGGCATTGAATGCAGTAACAATAAAAAATAGATATCCTCTGCCTTTGATACCTGAATTGTTAGAAAGATTATGAGAAACCACTATTAACAGCAATATATGGCATATAATCTGGTGAGAATCAGAGAAGGGAATAAATGGAAAACCACATTTTGTTCAAGGTATGGGCATTACGAATACCTAATAAAGCCCTTTGGCTTATGCAATGCCCCAGCAACTTTTTAAAGATTTGTTAACAATGTATTAAGGGATATATTGGACATATTCATTGTCGTTTATCTGGATGATATTCTGATTTACTCTACTTCACTGCCAGAACATATTACACATGTAAAAACTGTATTATCTCTTCTCAGAAAACATCATTTGTATGCAAAACTGGAGAAATGTGCTTTCAATGTTCAAAAAGTAGAGTTTCTTGGCTATGTAATCTCTCCAGGCACTTTAGAGATAGACTCTAGCAAGATAAAAGATATCCTCTCCTGGCCAATACCTACTAATAAGAAAGGGGTACAATGCTTTTTGGGGTTCTGCAACCTCTATAGAAATCTCATTCAAAAATGTTCCAAGATCGTACAATCTATCCCTGCCTTAACCAAGAATCCTACATTTAACTGGAATCCTCAAGCCCAGAAGGCATTTGAAGAGTTAAAAAGATTATTTACCTCAGCTCCAATACTGATTCTACCAAATCCCAATAAACCCTATTTTTTGGAAGTTGATGCTTCTGAAACGGCAGTTGGGGTTATATTCTCAAAACGCTATGGATCTAAGGAAATCATGCATCCAGTAGCTTTCTTCTCTCGCTCTTTATCTACAGCTGAGTGGAATTATGATGTTGGAGATAGGGAGTTGTTAGCCATAAAATTGGCTCTTGAAGAATGGTGACATCTATTAGAACGAACAAAAATTCCTGTCACAGTATACACAGACCATGGCAAATTAGAATACGTGCAATCTGCACGTTGATTAAAACCAAGACAAGCCAGATTGGCTCTTTCCTTCAGCAGATTTTATTTGATATTAACATATAGACCTGGTTCTTTTAATAGCTATCACGCAGCAGCGCTCTAGCCGTTGCTAGGGGCGCGGCGTCTCGTTCCCTGCTCGTTGCCAGGTGCTGACGTCATCACTGCATGATCCTGATGCCGGTCGGAGCTCAGTGGCGCGAATCCGGTCGGAGCTCAGTAGCGCAAATCCTGCGCCTATTTAAATGTTACACTGACTATCTGTCACTGCCCAAGTATAGGTGTTACTTTGTGTGCTCCTGGGTGTAACAGATCGTTCTTACTAACTTCCTGTTATTGATTACTGTTGCTGAACCTGCCTGTCTGACTACTCTACCTGCCTTAACCCTTAATCTGCTGGATTGATTACTGTTGCTGAACCTGCCTGTCTGACTGCTCTACCTGCCTTAACCCTTAATCTGTTGGACTGCTTTGCAGTTGCCAAACCCTGCCTGCCTGACCATTCTAGTGGTTTATCCTTGGACTGCTTTGCTGTTGCCAATCCCTGCCTGACCATTCTGGTGGTTTATCCTTGGACTGGTTTGCTGTTGCCAAACCCTGCCTGCCTGTCCATTCTAGTGGAGTGCCCTAGGACTGCTCTGCTGTTGCCCCTGGGGACTGTCCTGCCTGTGGTGAGTGCCGCCTTCCTCATCTCACTAACTTTCTCTGCTCTGGGATATTCCCTATCATTCCGGCTCGACGCCGGGATAACAAGACTACTGGCCGAGTTTGGTCTGATAGAGGAGTATCCCACAAGCGTTACAATAGCAAGGCTGATGCTCTTTCTCGCATGACAGAAAAATTACCCATACCTAAAGAAGAACCCAAACCAATATTATCTCAAAAGTGTTTTCTTGCTACTGTTCCTTCCATTTGGGATAAGATTAAACAGTGCAGTACTATTGTAGACATACCAGATACAGTGCCACCATTGATATCACAAGATGGGATCTATTTATACACAAAGTTTTTGTTCCTCCATCAGTCGTTATGGACATCCTTCAATATCATCACAATACTCCTCTCAGAGGCCATGGTGGGATAAAAAAGATGTAACAACATATGTAATTGCTTGTCCGGTATGTGCCAGATCTAAAGGTTCCCATAAAAAACCTCAAGGGTTGCTAAAACCCTTCCCCATACCTGAAAGACCATGGTGAGACATTTCAATGGATTTATAGTAGAATTACCTAAATCCCAAGGATATGATACACTGCTAGTGATAGTAGACCATTTTACTAAAATGGCACATTTTATACCTATCAAAGGCATTCCTTAAGCAAAGCAGACTGCTACTTTTTTCATCAAAGAGATATTCAGATTGCACGACATACCTGAATCTATAGTTACAGGTAGAGGCACACAATTCACCTCTGTGTGGATTTCCTTTTGCCAAGGTTACACATTCAGAGATCATTATCCACTGCCTTCCATCCATAAACCAATGATCAAACCGAACGAACAAACCAAACTTTGGAACAGTATCTGCAATGTTTTATATCTCATCTACAGGATAATTGGAATCAATATATAACTCTAGCTGAGTTTGACTATAACAATCAAATTCACAGTTCTATAGAAAGGTCTCCCTTTTTTTGCTAATTATGGTTACCATCCTGCAATGTTGCCTGGGATCACCTATTTCAACTTCAGTTCCTCAAGCAGATATATTAATTAAAGTCCCATTTTTCAGTTATCAAAATAACTTTGGTCAAAGCACAAAAAATATATAATTAGTTTGCTGATCAACATCGAAGTCCTACTCCTGATTATAAAATAGGAGGCAAAGTATGGCTTTCTACTACCCACCTCAAACTAAAATGTCCTTCAAAGAAACTGGGTCCTAGATATATTGGGCCTTTTGAGATAAATAAAATAATATCCCCTACTGCAGTTAAATTATGTCTACCAAATGATTACTCAATTCACCCTGTATTTCATACATCCTTATTAAAGTCTACGGTTCCTGATCCATTCGCATCAAGAATGCTCCTAGACCTGATCTTGTGATTATAGATGGAGAGGAGGAGTATGATTCTTGATTCCAGAAGGAAGAGGAGACGCCTTGAATATCTAATCCACTGGCAAGGTTATGGACCAGAAGAGTGATCTTGGGTTCTTGCAGAGGATGTCCATGCCCCTCTATGTGTTCGAAGGTTTCACAGAAGTCATACAAAGAAGCCTGGTCCTGATTGCCCCCAGAGGGTGCACCTAAAGGGGGGGGGGGCACTGTAATGCAGTTACCTGTACTAATGCTGCAAAGGGTACTCCTGCTGGTCCTCCATTGGTGTCCAGACTCAGTAGTGCAAAGCCAGCTGTACCTCCATGTGCTGCTATTGGAATCATCCCTATTGGTGCAATATTATTTCTCTTCCCTACAAACTGCAGCAACTGTGAAAAGTACCTAGACTACTGCAGAGGTTGCACAAGCACTCCACCTAGTGGCAGCAAATAAGTATTGAACAAACAGTATTGCACAGGAGATGTGAGAGATTTAAAGCAAACACCACACCCCTTACCAGCTGTCACTTATTTAGCAACTCTATAAAGCACTGGTGTTCAGTTATTAAAGAGCTATCCTTAAGTTAAGTTGTGTGTATGAATCTTGGTTACCTGAAATTTCTGCCTTGTTTTCCAATTATGAACTATTGCTGCCTGCCCTGCCCTCTTGCTTGTTATACCGTTTATGAACTTTTGCTGCTGCCCTGACCTCGGAACATCTGACCAGCTTTTGGATTTTCCTTCTGTACCATGCACTCCTGTTATCTAGCGGTCGTACTAGCTATACTCCGCTACTGGGCTCCTATTCTTCATCAATCCAGACATTGTTTTTTTGGGGAATTTCTTCTGCCAGGAGAGTTTGAGTTATCTGTTCTTTTTTGCGAGGTTCCTTTCCTTATTTTTCATCAGGATAAGGAGGTACTTTATACACAGTGCAATGTTTTTTTACCTAAGGTAGTTTCTCCAAAGAACCTTAATCAAGAAATTGTAGTTCCTTCTTTGTGTCCAAATCCTAAAATTCTAAAAAAAAGATTTTTCTTGGAAAAGTAAGGGTCAGAAGGCAACAGCTGTTACATTTTGTTTATTGGTAAGAAGACAAATTAATGGGGGCGTGTCCAAGCAGCGGCCATGTTCAGACATGAAATTCAGTAGCTCCGACCTAAATAATCTACTGGTTATCTTGCTACTAATATGCCATCCCTCTGCATAGCTCTGAATATTTACTAAGGAGAGGTTTTGGAGACAGATTATACCACTATCATTTGGATCCTGTTACCAGGAGACCCAAATCAATCGAGATCAAAGCTCATGGCCTATGTCACCTTACCAACACCCCCCCCCCCCCGGTTTTAAATCTGCTGAGCTTACTAGTACTCTGACTGAACTCCTCTGTAAAAGAATACTGAGAAGTACTAACTGAGAATCTAGAAAGCATAAGGGCATACTAATTAATCATGGAGTCTCATGTCCTAGCCCTCGTGAAGACGTGAATGTCAAGAGACCCATTAGAAGGGTATGAAGGAGGCCACAATGCTGAGCCAGATGAGTCTACTAGAATGGGGTCTACTAGAATGGGTTGATAGTATCTATTTCTACCTTCAATTATTTTGTCTACAAAAATTATTGGGCACTGATAGCACTACATTTCTCTTCAGCACTATAATGCTAGCCTTGTGCTCTAGAGACAAAGTACTCCTATTCCCCACAGGCAATTATGCCCACTGGTTCCATTGCCCCATTAACTCACATCTAGTTTCCTGAGAGGACAGTGTTACATACCCTTAGGCTTTAATTCATTAAGTTTGTTATCCTTGACTCTTCCTCTACTTAACTGACTACAAACTAGATATATCGTAAAATTTATAAAACACTTTTGCCCTAATCCACCAAAATCACCTCTTTCTTTCCTAACATATGGGTGAGTCCACTACGTCATAAATTACTAGTGGGAATATCTCTCCTGTCCCGCAGGAGGCGGCAAAGAGCACCACAGCAAAGCTGTTAAATATCACTCCCCTTCCCATAATCCCCAGTCATTCTCTTTGCCTCTGTCAATGGAGGAGGTGAAGTTTGGGGGATGATCACAAATTTCTGAGATTCGCTTTTCTAGAGAAACATTTTCAGGCTTACATCAACCATCAGGGAGGAACTCAGAGTTCCTTAGCTATGAGGGAGGTGGCTTGGATTATTCAGTGTGCAGAAGCTCACGATTGTTGTCTATCTGCTATCCACATTCCTCGAGTGGACAATAGGGAAGCGGATTTTCTGAGTAGACAGACTTTTCATCCTGAGGAGTGGGCTCTCCATCCGGAGGTGTTTTCCAGGTTAACTCTCAAATGGGGGGTTCCGGAGTTGGATCTGATGGGGTCTCTGCAGAATGCCAAGCTTCCAAGGTATGGTTCAAGGTTAAAGAGATTCGCAGGCAGCTCTGAGAGATGCTCTGGCGGTGCCTTGGGGGTCTAGTTTATCTGTTTCCTCTATTTGGTCTCCTTCCACGAGTCATTGCTCATATCAAACAGGAGAGAGTGACGGTAATTCTGATAGCTTCTTCATGGCCATGCAGGATCTGGTATGTAGACCTAGTGAACATGTCATCTCTGCCTCCTTGGAGGTTGCCTCCGAGAAAGGATCTTCTAACTCAGGGTCCTTTCTTCCATCCAAATCTAATTTCTCTGAAACGGACTGCTTGGAGATTGAACACTTAGTTTTGTCTAAGCGTGGTTTTTCTGAGTCGGTCATTGAGACCATGATTCAAGCTCGCAAGCCTGTTACTCTAAAGATTTACAATAAGGTATGGCGTAAATACCTTCATTGCTGTGAATCTAAGGGCTACTCTTGGAGTAGGGTTAGGATTCCTAGAATTTTGTCTTTTCTCCAGGAAGATCTGGAGAAGGGGTTGTCAGTCAGTACTCTGAAAGGTCAGAGTTCTGCTTTATCTCTTCTGTTACATAAGCGTTTGGCGGTTTTGCCAGATGTTCAATCTTTTTGTCAGGCCTTGGTCAGAATCAGGCCTGTGTTTAAGTCAGTTACTCCTCCTTGGAGTCTTAACCTTGTTCTTAAGGTTTTGCAGCAGGCTCTATTTGAGCCAATGCATTCCATAGATATTAATTCATTAACTTGGAAGATTTTGTTTCTTGTTGCTATTTCTTCTGTGAGGAGAGTTTCGGAACTCTCGGCTTTGCAGTATGATTCTCCTTACCTTATCTTTTATAAGTACTAGGTTGGTTTTTTTTCCTAAGGTGGTTTCAGTGGGTGTGGGGGGGCATGACCGGGTGTGGCGGGGGCGTGTCCGGGCAGGAGCGTGTGTGGTGGGGCGGGAGTGCGGCGGGTTGGACTACTGCACTACAGAAAATGGCCCGTGTACACGGGCTTTAGGACAAGTGTTCTCTATATTCTACTTCATCAAGCCCATGAGTGGCTATATATCAAACTAGCTTACCTCCATTGATCTATAGCGCTGCCCTTGGATCCAAGAGTGGTCCATTATCACCTCAGGAGGTTCTTATAACTATAAAAAAAGAAGAGTTTTCAGTTATATTAGCTTAAGCATCACTAATTTTGCATGTAACTAGACATAGATGTTATTTTTCTACTATAAACATTACTTTATCTTGTTTCGACATATGCATGTTGTTTATACAAGTCTTTTGATATGTACATCTTTTAGCTGAAATATAGCTTACTAACTATTCATATATGTTCAGGAAACAAATTACGGATTAGTATCTTATAGTGTCAGATATTGCATTATTCTGTAACCACAGTACTATTAACTAGACTTTACTACTTTGGACTGTATCCTCCTTGTATGTCTGTTATACTCGTGTAAGACCATGCAATATATGTTGTCTTTTATCTAAAAACCTCAATAAAAATTTTGAAAAAAAATAAATCAAATTCAACTTTGCTTAGAGGGGGGTATGCCTTCCACACAACGCATTCTACTCAATCAGTTTCCACTTCTTTGGCATTCAGAGATGCCTTTGGCAGGAAAGTTCCCCAGGCTGAAGTGTCTTGTATATAGGTGCCTGCCTTTTCTATGTCCCATCCTATTTTTCTTAGTGGACGCCACAGTTTGGGTGTTAAATCCCAAATGCAATGGCTTGTGGACTCTTACCACCTTATTAATTGATAAATTCCTTTCTTTCATGGTGGTGAGAGTCCATTAGGCCCACCCAATTTTTCATAGGTTTGATTACCGGCAGTTCTAGTTTACACCTCGTTTACCCTGCTTTGACCTTTCCTGCTTTTCTGTTTTCCCTATCTTCTTGGCTATTCATTAGACTGAGGCATGCAGGGAAGTGAGAGTGATTAAAATCTCTTAGCATGTTGGGTATCGTTGCTTCCTCCTAGTGGCCAGGGTTTGAATCCCAAATGTTATAGCTTGTGAACTATCTCCATCATGAGAGAGAAAAAGAAAAAAAAGGCATTTTCCTGGAAAGATGAGTAACAGGGGTAGATTTATCATAGTGCGGATGGACATGATACGTTGTAGCGTATCATGTCCGCCGCACATCGATAAATGCCGACAGCATACGCTGTCTGCATTTATCATTGCACCAGCAGTTCTTGTGAACTGCTGGTGCAATACCGCCCCCTGTAGATTTGCGGCCAATCGGCCGCTAGCAGGGGGTGTCAATTAACCCAATCGTATTCGATCAGGTTGATTTCTGTCCGCTGCCTCAGAGCAGACAGACAAGTTATGGAGCAGCAAGTTATGGGGCATCAAACTCTATACGAAGCTTGATAAGTTGACCCCACAGCATCTAGTTTATGAGGAGTAAAAAAACAAACAAACTGGATTCAGTAAGGGGGGAAATAAAAATATTTTCTAAGGCACATGCATTTCCTGTTAATTTCTAGACATTTCTACAGATACATTTCTTTAATAGTGTTTGAGATGTCTACTGATTTGTTTAAATTTTTGAACGAGACTGATCATGCAGATATTCCCCTTTGCAAACTTAAATGTCAGATAGTTTCAATGCCTGTCATAAAGTTTCAAATAACGGCTGAGTCAAATGCAATATCAGCATTTATAGAATTACAGTCACAATCCCTACAGTGCACGGTGGCTTTAACAGAATAATCTGCAGCAATATGTTGTGTGTTCACGGGTTCCCCCATAACAAACTCACACAGAACAAAGCTTCTTATCATTCCATGCAGGATTATGGCAATCACCACACATTTTTTGAACATAGTCATTTTTCTGGGCTCAGAAAACATTAAGGGCACAATTGTTTGTGCCCGAGCAATAAGGGGGATATCGCGACAGTTTGAGCTCATCGTGTTTACCGCTCGTTTACACTAGAATCATTACAGCGACATCAGAGCTCTGGTTAACTGTTTTGCAAAAATAAAAGTTGCACAAAACACATCAAAAATAATTTACAAAGTACACTTACACTCTTAATAACACTGTCTAAAAAATGTATTTGAAAAAAATATTGCACACAAAATTTATAAGGGCTCAAATATATGAGGTCTCAGGTGTTAGAAAAAAAAGGCAGGCAAAGGGCATTAACATTGAGATACATACATATATATATATATATACACCTATAAAGATATAGATGTATGTAAATATATATATGTGTACATATGTATTTAAATGTATATATATGTATTTACAGACATATAAACACATATATATGTATACATATACAGACATATATATGTGTGTGTGTGTGTGTGTGTGTGTGTGTGTGTGTGTGTGTGTGTGTGTGTGTGTGTGTGAATTGGAGCCCTTTGCCTAAAACATGTAAAAACATATTTATGCAATATTCATTTTTAATAAAGGTTTTAACTATGTATTTACTGTAAATATTTGACATTCCAATGTTCTGCACACAGAATAATATGTTCTAAGTATTTATAAATAAATATTCCAATATATACCTATATCATGTGTATATAGGTATAAATATATATTTGTGCAAAAAAATATCATATATATAGAAATATTTATTTATGAATAAATAGAATATGTTATTTAGAGAACATTGGAATATGAAGTATTCATATTTTCATGTCAGGTTAGAACAACTGAGAATATACAATCGTGTTTGCGCGCGAGAGTGGGGTTTCTTTTTTTCCATTTTTTTCTTCTTTATTGACTTCTATGGGAGAATACGTGCACACGATATTCTAAGTTCAGATTTTTTGTAACTAGTTGGGTTACCATTAGAGCGAAAACAGTTTACTTTCAACGTGTAATACGAGCACAACGCGACTAGCGCAGAAATCTTAATTCTAGCAGAGTTAGCTCACCGCTCTACTTGTAATTTGGCCTGAATAGACTAAAGTATATAAGACTTTAAAAAAACCTATAATAAATTACTGCCACAGAAAAGGGTTTTCACTCACCACTCTTTCCTGCAGCAAGCATTTGATGCTTGAGTAGGCTTAGTAATCTATACACAAAAGTGTGTGTAACAATCCTTAAAGGGACAGTCTACACCAGAATTTTTATTGTTTGAAAAGATAGATAATCCCTTTATTACCCATTCCCTAGTTTCCCTAGTTACCTTGTATCTAAGCCTCTGCAAACTGCCCCCTTATTTCAGTCCTTTTGACAGACATCCATTTTAGCCAATCAAAGCTTGCTCACTGGAATTCCACGTGCGTGAGCACAGTGTTATCTAGATGACATACGTGAACTAACACCCTCTAGTGGTGAAAAACTGTCAAAATGCCCTAAGAGAAGAGGCGGTCTTCAAGGGCTTAGAAATTAGCATATGAACCTCCTAGGTTTAGCTTTCAACTAAGAATACCAAGAGAACAAAGCAAAATTGGTGATAAAAGTAAATTGGAAAATTGTTTAAAATGACATGCCCTATCTGAATCATGAAAGTTTATTTTGGACTAGACTGTCCCTTTAAAGTAAATCCAGAGAGTTGTAACAGAACAGTGCATAAGAGGCTGCTTTTTGTTCGGTGCAGTGTTTGCCATATCCCCAGGTGTCTAATGGTATCTGCAGCAGCTGCTTTTTGTTCGGTGCAGTGTTTGCCATATCCCCAGGTGTCTAATGGTATCTGCAGCAGCTTCACTCTCCAGTCAGCAACATTTTAACAAATGGAAGCATGTGGTCTCAGAGAACATGAGAGGTATTAAAGGGACATTAACCCCAAATCTTTCTTTCATGATTCAGATAGAACATACAATTTTAAACAACTTTGCACTTTACTTCTATTATCTCATTTTCTTTGTTTTCTTGTTATCCTTTGTTGAAAAGCAGGAAGGTACGTTCAGGAGTGTGCACGTGTCTGCAGCACTATATGGCAGCAATTTTGCAAGCATGTTATGCATTAGCAAGAGCACTAGATGGCAGCACTATTTGCTGTCATCTAGTGCTCCAAACATGTACAGTACATGCTACCTATATTGATATTTCTTCAACAAAGAACAACAAGTAAACAAAGCAAATTTGATAATCGGAGTAAATTTGAAACTTTTTAAAAATTGTATTCTGTATCTGAATCATAAAACTTAATTTTTTGGGTCTCATGTCCCTTTAAAATTATTTGCCCATTAAATCTTAAACACTGTTTTTCAGTTTGCTTGTGTGTAGTCTAACTTCCACCTATATACTGGTTTTCAAACCTGTCCTCAGGCCTCCTTAACAGGCCAGATGCTCAGGATTACATTGGGTGAGAGAACAGGTTAATAAATATGTTTACTAATCAGCTGATTATTTCACCTGTGCTCCAGTTTAGATATCCTGAAAATCTGGCCTGTTATGGAGGACAGTTTTTAAAACCCCTGCAATAAAACACACAATTTTAAACAACTTTCCAATTAACTTCAATGGTTTGCATTGTCAACCTTTAATATTTGTTTCCTCTTACTCTCAGAGAACAATTAGCAGTTACTTACTGTGGATAAGGTGCACACTGCTAGTCTTTTGTACAGCTCTACTGTGCACACTACTAGTCTTCTCTACAGCTCTACTGTGCACATTACTAGTCTTCTCTACAGCTCTACTGTGCACACTGCTAGTCTTTTGTACAGCTCTACTGTGCACACTGCTAGTCTTCTCTACAGCTCTACTGTGCACATTACTAGTCTTCTCTACAGCTCTACTGTGCACACTGCTAGTCTTTTGTACAGCTCTACTGTGCACACTGCTAGTCTTCTCTACAGCTCTACTGTGCACACTACTAGTCTTCTGTACAGCTCTACTGTGCACACTGCTAGTCTTCTGTGCAGCTCTACTGTGCACAATGGTAGTCTTCTCTACAGCTCTACTGTGCACACTACTAGTCTTCTGTACAGTTCTACTGTGCACACTGCTAGTCTTCTGTACAGCTCTACTGTGCACACTGCTAGTCTACTGTACAGCTCTACTGTGCACACTGCTAGTCTTCTGTGCAGCTCTACTGTGCACACTGCTAGTCTTCTGTACAGCTCTACTGTGCACACTGCTAGTCTTCTGTACAGCTCTACTGTGCACACTACTAGTCTTCTGTACAGCTCTACTGTGCACACTCCTAGTCTTCTGTACAGCTCTACTGTGCACACTACTAGTCTTCTGTACAGCTCTACTGTGCACACTGCTAGTGTTCTGTGCAGCTCTACTGTGCACACTGCTAGTCTTCTGTACAGCTCTACTGTGCACACTGCTAGTCTTCTGTGCAGCTCTACTGTGCACACTGCTAGTCTTCTGTGCAGCTCTACTGTGCACACTGCTAGTCTTCTCTACAGCTCTACTGTGCACACTGCTAGTCTTATGTGCAGCTCTACTGTGCACACTGCTAGTCTTCTGTGCAGCTCTACTGTGCACACTGCTAGTCTTCTGTACAGCTCTACTGTGCACACTACTAGTCTTCTCTGCAGCTATACTGTGCACACTGCTAGTCTTCTGTGCAGCTCTACTGTGCACACTGCTAGTCTTCTCTACAGCTCTACTGTGCACACTGCTAGTCTTCTGTGCAGCTCTACTGTGCACACTACTAGTCTTCTGTACAGCTCTACTGTGCACACTACTAATCTTCTGTACAGCTCTACTGTGCACACTGCTAGTCATCTCTACAGCTCTACTGTGCACACTGCTAGTCTTCTGTGCAGCTCTACTGTGCACACTGCTAGTCTTCTGTACAGCTCTACTGTGCACACTTCTAGTCTTCTGTACAGCTCTACTGTGCACACTGTAAGTCTTCTGTGCAGCTCTACTGTGCACGCTGCTAGTCTTCTGTACAGCTCTACTGTGCACACTGTAAGTCTTCTGTGCAGCTCTACTGTGCACGCTGCTAGTCCTCTGTACAGCTCTACTGTGCACACTGTAGTCTTCTGTACAGCTCTACTGTGCACACTGCTAGTCTTCTGTGCAGCTCTACTGTGCACACTGCTAGTCTTCTGTGCAGCTCTACTGTGCACACTACTAGTCTTCTGTGCAGCTCTACTGTGCACACTGCTAGTCTTCTGTGCAGCTCTACTGTGCACACTGCTAGTCTTCTGTACAGCTCTACTGTGCACACTGCTAGTCTTCTGTGCAGCTCTACTGTGCACACTGCTAGTCTTCTGTGCAGCTCTACTGTGCACACTGCTAGTCTTCTGTACAGCTCTACTGTGCACACCGTTAGTGTTCTGTGCAGCTCTACTGTGCACACTGCTAGTCTTCTGTGCAGCTCTACTGTGCACACTGCTAGTCTTTTGTACAGCTCTACTGTGCACACTGCTAGTCTTTTGTACAGCTCTACTGTGCACACTACTAGTCTTTTGTACAGCTCTACTATGCACACTGCTTGTCTTCTGTGCAGCTCTACTGTGCACACTACTAGTCTTCTGTACAGCTCTACTGTGCACACTGCTAGTGTTCTGTGCAGCTCTACTGTGCACACTGCTAGTCTTCTGTACAGCTCTACTGTGCACACTGCTAGTCTTCTGTGCAGCTCTACTGGGCACACTGCTAGTCTTTTGTACAGCTCTACTGTGCACACTGCTAGTCTTTTGTACAGCTCTACTGTGCACACTACTAGTCTTTTGTACAGCTCTACTATGCACACTACTAGTCTTTTGTACAGCTCTACTGTGCACACTGCTAGTCTTTTGTACAGCTCTACTGTGCACACTGCTAGTCTTCTGTGCAGCTCTACTGTGCACGCTACTAGTCTTCTGTGGAGCTCTACTGTGCACACTGCTAGTCTTCTGTGCAGCTCTACTGTGCACACTGCTAGTCTTCTGTACAGCTCTACTGTGCACACTGCTAGTCTTCTGTGCAGCTCTACTGTGCACACTGCTTGTCTTCTGTGCAGCTCTACTGTGCACACTGCTTGTCTTCTGTGCAGCTCTACTGTGCACACTGCTAGTCTTCTGTACATCTCTACTGTGCACACTGCTAGTCTTCTGTACAGCTCTACTGTGCACACTACTAGTCTTCTGTACAGCTCTACTGTGCACACTACTAGTTTTCTGTACAGCTCTACTGTGCACACTACTAGTCTTCTGTACAGCTCTACTGTGCACACTGCTAGTGTTCTGTACAGCTCTACTGTGCACACTGCTAGTCTTCTGTACAGCTCTACTGTGCACACTGCTAGTCTTCTGTACAGCTCTACTGTGCACACTACTAGTCTTCTGTACAGCTCTACTGTGCACACTGCTAGTCTTCTGTACAGCTCTACTGTGCACACTGCTAGTGTTCTGTGCAGCTCTACTGTGCACACTGCTAGTCTTCTGTACAGCTCTACTGTGCACACTGCTAGTCTTCTGTGCAGCTCTACTGTGCACACTACTAGTCTTCTGTGCAGCTCTACTGTGCACACTACTAGTCTTCTGTACAGCTCTACTGTGCACACTGCTAGTCTTCTGTACAGCTCTACTGTGCACACTGCTAGTCTTCTGTACAGCCCTACTGTGCACACTTCTAGTCTTCTGTACAGCTCTACTGTGCACACTCCTAGTCTTCTGTACAGCTCTACTGTGCACACTCCTAGTCTTCTGTACAGCTCTACTGTGCACACTACTAGTCTTCTGTGCAGCTCTACTGTGCACACTTCTAGTCTTCTCTACAGCTCTACTGTGCACACTTCTAGTCTTCTGTGCAGCGCTACTGTGCACACTACTAGTCTTCTGTACAGCTCTACTGTGCACACTGCTAGTCTACTGTACAGCTCTACTGTGCACACTGCTAGTCTTCTGTACAGCTCTACTATGCACACTGCTAGTCTTCTGTGCAGCTCGACTGTGCACACTGCTAGTCTTCTCTACAGCTCTACTGTGCACACTGCTAGTCTTCTGTGCAGCTCTACTGTGCACACTGCTAGTCTTCTGTACAGCTCTACTGTGCACACTGCTAGTCTTCTGTGCAGCTCTACTGTGCACACTGCAAGTCTTCTGTACAGCTCTACTGTGCACACTGCTAGTCTTCTGTGCAGCTCTACTGTGCACACTGCTAGTCTTCTGTACAGCTCTACTGTGCACACTACTAGTCTTCTGTGCAGCTCTACTGTGCATACTGCTAGTCTTCTGTACAGCTCTACTGTGCACACTGCTAGTCTTCTGTGCAGCTCTACTGTGCACACTGCTACTCTTCTGTACAGCTCTACTGTGCACACTTCTAGTCTTCTCTACAGCTCTACTGTGCACACTTCTAGTCTTCTGTGCAGCTCTACTGTGCACACTGCTAGTCTTCTGTACAGCTCTACTGTGCACACTGCTAGTCTTCTGTGCAGCTCGACTGTGCACACTGCTAGTCTTCTCTACAGCTCTACTGTGCACACTGCTAGTCTTCTGTGCAGCTCTACTGTGCACACTTCTAGTCTTCTGTACAGCTCTACTGTGCACACTGCTAGTCTTCTGTGCAGCTCGACTGTGCACACTGCTAGTCTTCTCTACAGCTCTACTGTGCACACTGCTAGTCTTCTGTGCAGCTCTACTGTGTACACTTCTAGTCTTCTGTACAGCTCTACTGTGCACACTGCTAGTCTTCTGTGCAGCTCGACTGTGCACACTGCTAGTCTTCTCTACAGCTCTACTGTGCACACTGCTAGTCTTCTGTGCAGCTCTACTGTGCACACTGCTAGTCTTCTGTACAGCTCTACTGTGCACACTGCTAGTCTTCTGTGCAGCTCTACTGTGCACGCTGCTAGTCTTCTGTGCAGCTCTACTGTGCACACTACTAGTCTTCTGTGCAGCTCTAAGGTGCACACTGCTAGTCTTCTGTACAGCTCTACTGTGCACACTGCTAGTCTTCTGTGCAGCTCGACTGTGCACACTGCTAGTCTTCTCTACAGCTCTACTGTGCACACTGCTAGTCTTCTGTGCAGCTCTACTGTGCACACTGCTAGTCTTCTGTACAGCTCTACTGTGCACACTGCTAGTCTTCTGTGCAGCTCTACTGTGCACACTGCAAGTCTTCTGTACAGCTCTACTGTGCACACTGCTAGTCTTCTGTGCAGCTCTACTGTGCACACTGCTAGTCTTCTGTACAGCTCTACTGTGCACACTACTAGTCTTCTGTGCAGCTCTACTGTGCATACTGCTAGTCTTCTGTACAGCTCTACTGTGCACACTGCTAGTCTTCTGTGCAGCTCTACTGTGCACACTGCTAGTCTTCTGTACAGCTCTACTGTGCACACTTCTAGTCTTCTCTACAGCTCTACTGTGCACACTTCTAGTCTTCTGTGCAGCGCTACTGTGCACACTGCTAGTCTTCTGTACAGCTCTACTGTGCACACTGCTAGTCTACTGTACAGCTCTACTGTGCACACTGCTAGTCTTCTGTACAGCTCTACTATGCACACTGCTAGTCTTCTGTGCAGCTCGACTGTGCACACTGCTAGTCTTCTCTACAGCTCTACTGTGCACACTGCTAGTCTTCTGTACAGCTCTACTGTGCACACTGCTAGTCTTCTGTACAGCTCTACTGTGCACACTGCTAGTCTTCTGTGCAGCTCTACTGTGCACACTTCTAGTCTTCTGTACAGCTCTACTGTGCACACTGCTAGTCTTCTGTGCAGCTCGACTGTGCACACTGCTAGTCTTCTCTACAGCTCTACTGTGCACACTGCTAGTTTTCTGTGCAGCTCTACTGTGCACACTGCTAGTCTTCTGTACAGCTCTACTGTGCACACTGCTAGTCTTCTGTGCAGCTCTACTGTGCACACTGCTAGTCTTCTGTGCAGCTCTACTGTGCACACTACTAGTCTTCTGTGCAGCTCTACTGTGCACACTGCTAGTCTTCTGTGCAGCTCTACTGTGCACACTGCTAGTCTTCTGTACAGCTCTACTGTGCACACTGCTAGTCTTCTGTGCAGCTCTACTGTGCACACTGCTAGTCTTCTGTGCAGCTCTACTGTGCACACTGCTAGTCTTCTGTACAGCTCTACTGTGCACACCGCTAGTGTTCTGTGCAGCTCTACTGTGCACACTGCTAGTCTTCTGTGCAGCTCTACTGTGCACACTGCTAGTCTTTTGTACAGCTCTACTGTACACACTGCTAGTCTTTTGTACAGCTCTACTGTGCACACTACTAGTCTTTTGTACAGCTCTACTATGCACACTGCTTGTCTTCTGTGCAGCTCTACTGTGCACACTGCTAGTCTTCTGTACAGCTCTACTGTGCACACTGCTAGTGTTCTGTGCAGCTCTACTGTGCACACTGCTAGTCTTCTGTACAGCTCTACTGTGCACACTGCTAGTCTTCTGTGCAGCTCTACTGGGCACACTGCTAGTCTTTTGTACAGCTCTACTGTGCACACTGCTAGTCTTTTGTACAGCTCTACTGTGCACACTACTAGTCTTTTGTACAGCTCTACTATGCACACTGCTAGTCTTTTGTACAGCTCTACTGTGCACACTGCTAGTCTACTGTGCACACTGCTAGTCTTCTGTACAGCTCTACTGTGCACACTGCTAGTCTTCTCTACAGCTCTACTGTGCACACTGCTAGTCTTCTCTACAGCTCTACTGTGCACACTGCTAGTCTACTGTGCACACTGCTAGTCTTCTGTACAGCTCTACTGTGCACACTGCTAGTCTTCTGTGCAGCTCTACTGTGCACACTGCAAGTCTTCTGTACAGCTCTACTGTGCACACTGCTAGTCTTCTGTGCAGCTCTACTGTGCACACTGCTAGTCTTCTGTACAGCTCTACTGTGCACACTACTAGTTTTCTGTGCAGCTCTACTGTGCATACTGCTAGTCTTCTGTACAGCTCTACTGTGCACACTGCTAGTCTTTTGTGCAGCTCTACTGTGCACACTGCTAGTCTTCTGTACAGCTCTACTGTGCACACTTCTAGTCTTCTCTACAGCTCTACTGTGCACACTTCTAGTCTTCTGTGCAGCGCTACTGTGCACACTACTAGTCTTCTGTACAGCTCTACTGTGCACACTGCTAGTCAGCTGTACAGCTCTACTGTGCACACTGCTAGTCTTCTGTACAGCTCTACAATGCACACTGCTAGTCTTCTGTGCAGCTCGACTGTGCACACTGCTAGTCTTCTCTACAGCTCTACTGTGCACACTGCTAGTCTTCTCTACAGCTCTACTGTGCACACTGCTAGTCTTCTGTACAGCTCTACTGTGCACACTGCTAGTCTTCTGTACAGCTCTACTGTGCACACTGCTAGTCTCCTGTGCAGCTCTACTGTGCACACTTCTAGTCTTCTGTACAGCTCTACTGTGCACACTGCTAGTCTTCTGTGCAGCTCGACTGTGCACACTGCTAGTCTTCTCTACAGCTCTACTGTGCACACTGCTAGTCTTCTGTGCAGCTCTACTGTGCACACTGCTAGTCTTCTGTACAGCTCTACTGTGCACACTGCTAGTCTTCTGTGCAGCTCTACTGTGCACACTGCTAGTCTTCTGTACAGCTCTACTGTGCACACTGCTAGTCTTCTGTACAGCTCTACTGTGCACACTGCTAGTCTTCTGTGCAGGTCTACTGTGCACACTGCTAGTCTTCTGTGCAGCTCTACTGTGCACACTACTAGTCTTCTCTACAGCTCTACTGTGCACACTGCTAGTCTTATGTGCAGCTCTACTGTGCACACTGCTAGTCTTCTGTACAGCTGTACTGTGCACATTACAAGTCTTCTCTGCAGCTCTACTGTGCACACTGCTAGTCTTCTGTGCAGCTCTACTGTGCACACTGCTAGTCTTCTCTACAGCTCTACTGTGCACACTGCTAGTCTTCTGTGCAGCTCTACTGTGCACACTGCTAGTCTTCTGTACAGCTCTACTGTGCACACTACTAGTCTTCTGTACAGCTCTACTGTGCACACTGCTAGTCATCTCTACAGCTCTACTGTGCACACTCCTAGTCTTCTGTGCAGCTCTACTGTGCACACTGCTAGTCTTCTGTACAGCTCTACTGTGCACACTGCTAGTCTTCTGTACAGCTCTACTGTGCACACTGCTAGTCTTCTGTACAGCTCTACTGTGCACACTGTAAGTCTTCTGTGCAGCTCTACTGTGCATACTGCTAGTCTTCTGTACAGCTCTACTGTGCACACTACTAGTCTTCTGTGCAGCTCTACTGTGCATACTGCTAGTCTTCTGTACAGCTCTACTGTGCACACTGCTAGTCTTCTGTGCAGCTCTACTGTGCACACTGCTAGTCAGCTGTACAGCTCTACTGTGCACACTGCTAGTCTTCTGTACAGCTCTACTATGCACACTGCTAGTCTTCTGTGCAGCTCGACTGTGCACACTTCTAGTCTTCTCTACAGCTCTACTGTGCACACTGCTAGTCTTCTCTACAGCTCTACTGTGCACACTGCTAGTCTTCTGTACAGCTCTACTGTGCACACTGCTAGTCTTCTGTACAGCTCTACTGTGCACACTGCTAGTCTTCTGTACAGCTCTACTGTGCACACTGTAAGTCTTCTGTGCAGCTCTACTGTGCATACTGCTAGTCTTCTGTACAGCTCTACTGTGCACACTACTAGTCTTCTGTGCAGCTCTACTGTGCATACTGCTAGTCTTCTGTACAGCTCTACTGTGCACACTGCTAGTCTTCTGTGCAGCTCTACTGTGCACACTGCTAGTCAGCTGTACAGCTCTACTGTGCACACTTCTAGTCTTCTGTACAGCTCTACTATGCACACTGCTAGTCTTCTGTGCAGCTCGACTGTGCACACTTCTAGTCTTCTCTACAGCTCTACTGTGCACACTGCTAGTCTTCTCTACAGCTCTACTGTGCACACTGCTAGTCTTCTGTGCAGCGCTACTGTGCACACTGCTAGTCTTCTGTACAGCTCTACTGTGCACACTGCTAGTCAGCTGTACAGCTCTACTGTGCACACTACTAGTCTTCTGTACAGCTCTACTATGCACACTGCTAGTCTTCTGTGCAGCTCGACTGTGCACACTGCTAGTCTTCTCTACAGCTCTACTGTGCACACTGCTAGTCTTCTCTACAGCTCTACTGTGCACACTGCTAGTCTTCTGTACAGCTCTACTGTGCGCACTGCTAGTCTTCTGTACAGCTCTACTGTGCACACTGCTAGTCTTCTGTGCAGCTCTACTGTGCACACTTCTAGTCTTCTGTACAGCTCTACTGTGCACACTGCTAGTCTTCTGTGCAGCTCGACTGTGCACACTGCTAGTCTTCTCTACAGCTCTACTGTGCACACTGCTAGTCTTCTGTGCAGCTCTACTGTGCACACTGCTAGTCTTCTGTACAGCTCTACTGTGCACACTGCTAGTCTTCTGTGCAGCTCTACTGTGCACACTGCTAGTCTTCTGTACAGCTCTACTGTGCACACTGCTAGTCTTCTGTACAGCTCTACTGTGCACACTGCTAGTCTTCTGTGCAGGTCTACTGTGCACACTGCTAGTCTTCTGTGCAGCTCTACTGTGCACACTACTAGTCTTCTCTACAGCTCTACTGTGCACACTGCTAGTCTTATGTGCAGCTCTACTGTGCACACTACTAGTATTCTGTGCAGCTCTACTGTGCACACTGCTAGTCTTCTGTGCAGCTCTACTGTGCACACTACTAGTCTTCTGTACAGCTGTACTGTGCACATTACAAGTCTTCTCTGCAGCTCTACTGTGCACACCTGCTAGTCTTCTGTGCAGCTCTACTGTGCACACTGCTAGTCTTCTCTACAGCTCTACTGTGCACACTGCTAGTCTTCTGTGCAGCTCTACTGTGCACACTGCTAGTCTTCTGTACAGCTCTACTGTGCACACTACTAGTCTTCTGTACAGCTCTACTGTGCACACTGCTAGTCATCTCTACAGCTCTACTGTGCACACTGCTAGTCTTCTGTGCAGCTCTACTGTGCACACTGCTAGTCTTCTGTACAGCTCTACTGTGCACACTGCTAGTCTTCTGTACAGCTCTACTGTGCACACTGCTAGTCTTCTGTACAGCTCTACTGTGCACACTGTAAGTCTTCTGTGCAGCTCTACTGTGCACACTGCTAGTCTTCTGTACAGCTCTACTGTGCACACTACTAGTCTTCTGTGCAGCTCTACTGTGCATACTGCTAGTCTTCTGTACAGCTCTACTGTGCAAACTGCTAGTCTTCTGTGCAGCTCTACTGTGCACACTGCTAGTCTTCTGTACAGCTCTACTGTGCACACTTCTAGTCTTCTCTACAGCTCTACTGTGCACACTTCTAGTCTTCTGTGCAGCGCTACTGTGCACACTACTAGTCTTCTGTACAGCTCTACTGTGCACACTGCTAGTCTACTGTACAGCTCTACTGTGCACACTGCTAGTCTTCTGTACAGCTCTACTATGCACACTGCTAGTCTTCTGTGCTCTCGACTGTGCACACTGCTAGTCTTCTCTACAGCTCTACTGTGCACACTGCTAGTCTTCTCTACAGCTCTACTGTGCACACTGCTAGTCTTCTGTACAGCTCTACTGTGCACACTGCTAGTCTTCTGTACAGCTCTACTGTGCACACTGCTAGTCTTCTGTACAGCTCTACTGTGCACACTGCTAGTCTTCTGTGCAGCTCTACGGTGCACACTGCTAGTCTTCTGTACAGCTCTACTGTGCACACTGCTAGTCTTCTGTGCAGCTCGACTGTGCACACTGCTAGTCTTCTCTACAGCTCTACTGTGCACACTGCTAGTCTTCTGTGCAGCTCTACTGTGCACACTGCTAGTCTTCTGTACAGCTCTACTGTGCACACTGCTAGTCTTCTGTGCAGCTCTACTGTGCACACTGCAAGTCTTCTGTACAGCTCTACTGTGCACACTGCTAGTCTTCTGTGCAGCTCTACTGTGCACACTGCTAGTCTTCTGTACAGCTCTACTGTGCACACTACTAGTCTTCTGTGCAGCTCTACTGTGCATACTGCTAGTCTTCTGTACAGCTCTACTGTGCACACTGCTAGTCTTCTGTGCAGCTCTACTGTGCACACTGCTAGTCTTCTGTACAGCTCTACTGTGCACACTTCTAGTCTTCTCTACAGCTCTACTGTGCACACTTCTAGTCTTCTGTGCAGCGCTACTGTGCACACTGCTAGTCTTCTGTACAGCTCTACTGTGCACACTGCTAGTCTACTGTACAGCTCTACTGTGCACACTGCTAGTCTTCTGTACAGCTCTACTATGCACACTGCTAGTCTTCTGTGCAGCTCGACTGTGCACACTACTAGTCTTCTCTACAGCTCTACTGTGCACACTGCTAGTCTTCTCTACAGCTCTACTGTGCACACTGCTAGTCTTCTGTACAGCTCTACTGTGCACACTGCTAGTCTTCTGTGCAGCTCTACTGTGCACACTGCTAGTCTTCTGTACAGCTCTACTGTGCACACTGCTAGTCTTCTGTGCAGCTCGACTGTGCACACTACTAGTCTTCTCTACAGCTCTACTGTGCACACTGCTAGTCTTCTGTACAGCTCTACTGTGCACACTGCTAGTCTTCTGTGCAGCTCTACTGTGCACACTGCTAGTCTTCTGTACAGCTCTACTGTGCACACTGCTAGTCTTCTGTGCAGCTCTACTGTGCACACTGCAAGTCTTCTGTACAGCTCTACTGTGCACACTGCTAGTCTTCTGTACAGCTCTACTGTGCACACTGCGAGTCTTCTGTGCAGCTCTACTGTGCACACTGCTAGTCTTCTGTGCAGCTCTACTGTGCACACTGCTAGTCTTCTGTGCAGCTCTACTGTGCACACTACTAGTCTTCTCTACAGCTCTACTGTGCACACTGCTAGTCTTATGTGCAGCTCTACTGTGCACACTACTAGTCTTCTGTGCAGCTCTACTGTGCACACAACTAGTCTTCTGTGCAGCTCTACTGTGCACACTACTAGTCTTCTGTACAGCTCTACTGTGCACACTACTAGTCTTCTCTGCAGCTCTACTGTGCACACTGCTAGTCTTCTGTGCAGCTCTACTGTGCACACTGCTAGTCTTCTCTACAGCTCTACTGTGCACACTGCTAGTCTTGTGTGCAGCTCTACTGTGCACACTGCTAGTCTTCTGTACAGCTCTACTGTGCACACTACTAGTCTTCTGTACAGCTCTACTGTACACACTGCTAGTCATCTCTACAGCTCTACTGTGCACACTGCTAGTCTTCTGTGCAGCTCTACTGTGCACACTGCTAGTCTTCTGTACAGCTCTACTGTGCACACTGCTAGTCTTCTGTACAGCTCTACTGTGCACACTGTAAGTCTTCTGTGCAGCTCTACTGTGCATACTGCTAGTCTTCTGTACAGCTCTACTGTGCACACTGCTAGTCTTCTGTACAGCTCTACTGTGCACACTGCTAGTCTTCTGTACAGCTCTACTGTGCACACTGCTAGTCTTCTGTGCAGCTCTACTGTGCACACCGCTAGTCTTCTGTGCAGCTCTACTGTGTACACTACTAGTCTTCTGTGCAGCTCTACTGTGCACACTGCAAGTCTTCTGTACAGCTCTACTGTGCACACTGCTAGTCTTCTGTACAGCTCTACTGTGCATACTGCTAGTCTTCTGTGCAGCTCTACTGTGCACACTGCAAGTCTTCTGTGCAGCTCTACTGTGCACACTGCTAGTCTTCTGTGCAGCTCTACTGTGCACACTACTAGTCTTCTCTGCAGCTCTACTGTGCACACTGCTAGTCTTATGTGCAGCTCTACTGTGCACACTACTAGTCTTCTGTGCAGCTCTACTGTGCACACTGCTAGTCTTCTGTGCAGCTCTACTGTGCACACTACTAGTCTTCTGTACAGCTCTACTGTGCACACTACTAGTCTTCTCTGCAGCTCTACTGTGCACACTGCTAGTCTTCTGTGCAGCTCTACTGTGCACACTGCTAGTCTTCTCTACAGCTCTACTGTGCACACTGCTAGTCTTCTGTGCAGCTCTACTGTGCACACTGCTAGTCTTCTGTACAGCTCTACTGTGCACACTTCTAGTCTTCTGTACAGCTCTACTGTGCACACTGCTAGTCATCTCTACAGCTCTACTGTGCACACTGCTAGTCTTCTGTGCAGCTCTACTGTGCACACTGCTAGTCTTCTGTACAGCTCTACTGTGCACACTGCTAGTCTTCTGTGCAGCTCTACTGTGCACACCGCTAGTCTTCTGTACAGCTCTACTGTGCACACTGTAAGTCTTCTGTGCAGCTCTACTGTGCATACTGCTAGTCTTCTGTACAGCTCTACTGTGCACACTGCTAGTCTTCTGTACAGCTCTACTGTGCACACTGCTAGTCTTCTGTACAGCTCTACTGTGCACACTGCTAGTCTTCTGTGCAGCTCTACTGTGTACACCGCTAGTCTTCTGGGCAGCTCTACTGTGCACACTACTAGTCTTCTGTGCAGCTCTACTGTGCACACTGCTAGTCTTCTGTGCAGCTCTACTGTGCACACTGCTAGTCTTCTGTACAGCTCTACTGTGCACACTGCTAGTCTTCTGTGCAGCTCTACTGTGCACACTGCTAGTCTTCTGTGCAGCTCTACTGTGCACACTTCTAGTCTTCTGTACAGCTCTACTGTGCACACCGCTAGTGTTCTGTGCAGCTCTACTGTGCACACTTCTAGTCTTCTGTACAGCTCTACTGTGCACACTGCTAGTCTTCTGTGCAGCTCTACTGTGCACACTTCTAGTCTTTTGTACAGCTCTACTGTGCACACTGCTAGTCTTTTGTACAGCTCTACTGTGCAAACTACTAGTCTTTTGTACAGCTCTACTATGCACACTGCTAGTCTTTTGTACAGCTCTACTGTGCACACTGCTAGTCTTCTCTACAGCTCTACTGTGCACACTACTAGTCTTCTGTACAGCTCTACTGTGCACACTGCTAGTCTTCTGTGCAGCTCTACTGTGCACAATGGTAGTCTTCTCTACAGCTCTACTGTGCACACTACTAGTCTTCTGTACAGTTCTACCGTGCACACTGCTAGTCTTCTGTACAGCTCTACTGTGCACACTGCTAGTCTACTGTATAGCTCTACTGTGCACACTGCTAGTCTTCTGTACAGCTCTACTATGCACACTGCTAGTCTTCTGTGCAGCTCGACTGTGCACACGACTAGTCTTCTCTACAGCTCTACTGTGCACACTGCTAGTCTTCTGTGCAGCTCTACTGTGCACACTGCTAGTCTTCTGTGCAGCTCTACTGTGCACACTGCTAGTCTTCTGTACAGCTCTACTGTGCACACTGCTAGTCTTCTGTACAGCTCTACTATGCACACTGCTAGTCTTCTGTGCAGCTCGACTGTGCACACGACTAGTCTTCTCTACAGCTCTACTGTGCACACTGCTAGTCTTCTGTACAGCTCTACTGTGCACACTGCTAGTCTTCTGTGCAGCTCTACTGTGCACACTGCTAGTCTTCTGTACAGCTCTACTGTGCACACTTCTAGTCTTCTCTACAGCTCTACTGTGCACACTTCTAGTCTTCTGTGCAGCGCTACTGTGCACACTGCTAGTCTTCTGTACAGCTCTACTGTGCACACTGCTAGTCTACTGTACAGCTCTACTGTGCACACTGCTAGTCTTCTGAACAGCTCTACTATGCACACTGCTAGTCTTCTGTGCAGCTCGACTGTGCACACTACTAGTCTTCTCTACAGCTCTACTGTGCACACTGCTAGTCTTCTCTATAGCTCTACTGTGCACACTGCTAGTCTTCTGTACAGCTCTACTGTGCACACTGCTAGTCTTCTGTGCAGCTCTACTGTGCACACTGCTAGTCTTCTGTACAGCTCTACTGTGCACACTGCTAGTCTTCTGTGCAGCTCGACTGTGCACACTACTAGTCTTCTCTACAGCTCTACTGTGCACACTGCTAGTCTTCTGTGCAGCTCTACTGTGCACACTGCTAGTCTTCTGTACAGCTCTACTGTGCACACTGCTAGTCTTCTGTGCAGCTCTACTGTGCACACTGCAAGTCCTTCTGTACAGCTCTACTGTGCACACTGCTAGTCTTCTGTACAGCTCTACTGTGCACACTGCGAGTCTTCTGTGCAGCTCTACTGTGCACACTGCTAGTCTTCTGTGCAGCTCTACTGTGCACACTGCTAGTCTTCTGTGCAGCTCTACTGTGCACACTACTAGTCTTCTCTACAGCTCTACTGTGCACACTGCTAGTCTTATGTGCAGCTCTACTGTGCACACTACTAGTCTTCTGTGCAGCTCTACTGTGCACACAACTAGTCTTCTGTGCAGCTCTACTGTGCACACTACTAGTCTTCTGTACAGCTCTACTGTGCACACTACTAGTCTTCTCTGCAGCTCTACTGTGCACACTGCTAGTCTTCTGTGCAGCTCTACTGTGCACACTGCTAGTCTTCTCTACAGCTCTACTGTGCACACTGCTAGTCTTGTGTGCAGCTCTACTGTGCACACTGCTAGTCTTCTGTACAGCTCTACTGTGCACACTACTAGTCTTCTGTACAGCTCTACTGTACACACTGCTAGTCATCTCTACAGCTCTACTGTGCACACTGCTAGTCTTCTGTGCAGCTCTACTGTGCACACTGCTAGTCTTCTGTACAGCTCTACTGTGCACACTGCTAGTCTTCTGTACAGCTCTACTGTGCACACTGTAAGTCTCTGTGCAGCTCTACTGTGCACACTGCTAGTCTTCTGTACAGCTCTACTGTGCACACTGCTAGTCTTCTGTACAGCTCTACTGTGCACACTGCTAGTCTTCTGTACAGCTCTACTGTGCACACTGCTAGTCTTCTGTGCAGCTCTACTGTGCACACCGCTAGTCTTCTGTGCAGCTCTACTGTGCACAATACTAGTCTTCTGTGCAGCTCTACTGTGCACACTGCAAGTCTTCTGTACAGCTCTACTGTGCACACTGCTAGTCTTCTGTACAGCTCTACTGTGCACACTGCTAGTCTTCTGTGCAGCTCTACTGTGCACACTGCAAGTCTTCTGTGCAGCTCTACTGTGCACACTGCTAGTCTTCTGTGCAGCTCTACTGTGCACACTACTAGTCTTCTCTGCAGCTCTACTGTGCACACTGCTAGTCTTATGTGCAGCTCTACTGTGCACACTACTAGTCTTCTGTGCAGCTCTACTGTGCACACTGCTAGTCTTCTGTGCAGCTCTACTGTGCACACTACTAGTCTTCTGTACAGCTCTACTGTGCACACTACTAGTCTTCTCTGCAGCTCTACTGTGCACACTGCTAGTCTTCTGTGCAGCTCTACTGTGCACACTGCTAGTCTTCTGTACAGCTCTACTGTGCACACTTCTAGTCTTCTGTACAGCTCTACTGTGCACACTGCTAGTCATCTCTACAGCTCTACTGTGCACACTGCTAGTCTTCTGTGCAGCTCTACTGTGCACACTGCTAGTCTTCTGTGCAGCTCTACTGTGCACACTGCTAGTCTTCTGTGCAGCTCTACTGTGCACAACCGCTAGTCTTCTGTACAGCTCTACTGTGCACACTGTAAGTCTTCTGTGCAGCTCTACTGTGCATACTGCAGTCTTCTTGTACAGCTCTACTGTGCACACTGCTAGTCTTCTGTACAGCTCTACTGTGCACACTGCTAGTCTTCTGTACAGCTCTACTGTGCACACTGCTAGTCTTCTGTGCAGCTCTACTGTGCACACCGCTAGTCTTCTGTGCAGCTCTACTGTGCACACTACTAGTCTTCTGTGCAGCTCTACTGTGCACACTGCTAGTCTTCTGTGCAGCTCTACTGTGCACACTGCTAGACTTCTGTACAAGCTCTACTGTGCACTCTGCTAGTCTTCTGTGCAGCTCTACTGTGCACACTGCTAGTCTTCTGTGCAGCTCTACTGGTGCACACTTCTAGTCTTCTGTAGCAGCTCTACTGTGCACACCGCTAGTGTTCTGTGCAGCTCTACTGTGCACAACTTCTAGTCTTCTGTACAGCTCTACTGTGCACACTGCTAGTCTTCTGTGCAGCTCTACTGTGCACACTTCTAGTCTTTTTGTACAGCTCTACTGTGCACACTGCTAGTCTTTTGTACAGCTCTACTGTGCAAACTACTAGTCTTTTGTACAGGCTCTACTATGCACACTGCTAGTCTTTTGTACAGCTCTACTGTGCACACTGCTAGTCTTCTCTACAGCTCTACTGTGCACACTGCTAGTCTTCTGTACAGCTCTACTGTGCACACTGCTAGTCTTCTGTGCAGCTCTACTGTGCACAATGGTAGTCTTCTCTACAGCTCTACTGTGCACACTACTAGTCTTCTGTACAGTTCTACCGTGCACACTGCTAGTCTTCTGTACAGCTCTACTGTGCACACTGCTAGTCTACTGTAAAGCTCTACTGTGCACACTGCTAGTCTTCTGTACAGCTCTACTGATGCACAACTGCTAGTCTACTGTGCAGCTCGACTGTGCACACGACTAGTCTTCTCTACAGCTCTACTGTGCACACTGCTAGTCTTCTCAACAGCTCGACTGTGCACACTGCTAGTCTTCTGTACAGCTCTACAGTGCACACTGCTAGTCTTCTGTACAGCTCTACTGTGCACACTTCTAGATCTTCTGTGCAGCTCTACTGTGCACACTGCTAGTCTTCTGTGGCAGCTCTACTGTGCACACTGCTAGTATTCTGTGCACTCGACTGTGCACACTGCTAGGTCTTCTCTACAGCTCTACTGTGCACACTGCTAGTCTTCTGTGCAGCTCTACTGTGCACACCTGCTAGTCTTCTGTACAGCTCTACTGTGCACACTGCTAGTCTTCTTGTGCAGCTCTACTGTGCACACTGCAAGTTCTTCTGTACAGCTCTACTGTGCACACTGCTAGTCTTCTGTGCAGCTCTACTGTGCACACTGCTAGTCATCTGTACAGCTCTACTGTGCACTACAACTAGTCTTCAGTACAGCTCTACTGTGCACGACTGCTAGTCATCTCTACAGCTCTACTGTGCACACTGCTAGTCTTCTGTTGCAGCTCTAGCTGTGCACACTGCTAGTCTCTGTGCAGCTCTACTGTGCACACTACTAGTCTTCTGTACAGCTCTACTTGCACACTAACAAGTCTTCTCTGCAGCTCTACTGTGCACACTGCTAGTCTTCTGTGCAGCTCTACTGTGCACACTGCTTAGTCTTCTCTAGCAGCTCTACTGTTGGGCACACTGCTAGTCTTCTGTGCAGCTCTACTGTCACACTGCTAGTCTTCTGCACAGCTCTACTGTGCACACTACTAGTCTTCTGTACAGGCTCTACTGTGCACACTGCTAGTCATCTCTACAGCTCTACTGTGCACACTGCTAGTCTTCTGTGCAGCTCTACTGTGCACACTGCTAGTCTTCTGGACAGCTCTACTGTGCACACTGCTAGTCTTCTGTACAGCTCTACTGTGCACCACTGCTATTCTTCTGTACAGCTCTACTTGTGCACACGACTGTAAGTCTTCTGTGGGCAGCTCTACTGTGCAATAGTGCTAGTCTTCTGTACAGCTCTACTGTGCACACTGCTAGTCTTCTGTACAGCCTCTACTGTGCACACTGCTAGTCTTCTGTACAGCTCTACTGTGCACAACTGCTAGTCTTCTGTGCAGCTCTACTGTGCACACCGCTAGTCTTCTGTGCAGCTCTACTGTGCACACAACTAGTCTTCTGTGCAGCTCTACTGTGCACACTGCAAGTCTTCTGTACAGCTCTACTGTGCACACTGCTAGTCTTCTGTACAGCTCTACTGTGCACACTGCTAGTCTTCTGTGCAGCTCTACTGTGCACAATGCTAGTCTTCTGTGCAGCTCTACTGTGCACACTGCTAGTCTTCTGTGCAGCTCTACTGTGCACACTGCTAGTCTTCTGTGCAAGCTCTACTGTGCACACTACTAGTCCTTCTCTGCAGCTCTACTGTGCACACTGCTAGTCTTATGTGCAGCTCTACTGTGCACACTACTAGTCTTCTGTGCAGCTCTACTGTGCCACTGCTAGTCTTCTGTGCAGCTCTACTGTGCACACTACTAGTCTTCTGTACAGCTCTACTGTGCACACTACTAGTCTTCTCTGCAGCTCTACTGTGCACACTGCTAGTCTTCTGTGCAGCTCTACTGTGCACACTGCTAGTCTTCTCTACAGCTCTACTGTGCACACTGCTAGTCTTCTGTGCAGCTCTACTGTGCACACTGCTAGTCTTCTGTACAGCTCTACTGTGCACACTACTAGTCTTCTGTACAGCTCTACTGTGCACACTGCTAGTCATCTCTACAGCTCTACTGTGCACACTGCTAGTCTTCTGTGCAGCTCTACTGTGCACACTGCTAGTCTTCTGTACAGCTCTACTGTGCACACTGCTAGTCTTCTGTACAGCTCTACTGTGCACACCGCTAGTCTTTTGTACAGCTCTACTGTGCACACTGTAAGTCTTCTGTGCAGCTCTACTGTGCATACTGCTAGTCTTCTGTACAGCTCTACTGTGCACACTGCTAGTCTTCTGTACAGCTCTACTGTGCACACTGCTAGTCTTCTGTATAGCTCTACTGTGCACACTGCTAGTCTTCTGTGCAGCTCTACTTTGCACACCGCTAGTCTTCTGTGCAGCTCTACTGTGCACACTACTAGTCTTCTGTGCAGCTCTACTGTGCACACTGCTAGTCTTCTGTGCAGCTCTACTGTGCACACTGCTAG
The DNA here is from genome assembly GCF_027579735.1 of Bombina bombina. Taxonomy (NCBI): domain Eukaryota; kingdom Metazoa; phylum Chordata; class Amphibia; order Anura; family Bombinatoridae; genus Bombina; species Bombina bombina. The sequence continues at coordinate 455,370,806 of NC_069502.1, forward strand.
TCTTCTCTACAGCTCTACTGTGCACACTGCTAGTCTTCTAGGCAGCTCTACTGTGCACACTGCTAGTCTTCTGTGCAGCTCTACTGTGCACACACTCCTAGTCTTCTGTACAGCTCTACTGTGCACAACTCGCTAGTGTTCTGGTGCAGCTCTACTGTGCACACTTCTAGTCTTCTGTACAGCTCTACTGTGCCACACTGCTAGTCTTCTGTGCAGCTCTACTGTGCACACTTCTAGTCTTTTGTACAGCTCTACTGTGCACACTGCTAGTCTTTTGTACAGCTCTACTGTGCACACTACTAGTCTTTTGTACAGCTCTACTATGCACACTGCTAATCTTTTGTACAGCTCTACTGTGCACACTGCTAGTCTTCTCTACAGCTCTACTGTGCACACTACTAGTCTTCTGTACAGCTCTACTGTGCACACTGCTAGTCTTCTGTGCAGCTCTACTGTGCACAATGGTAGTCTTCTCTACAGCTCTACTGTGCACACTACTAGTCTTCTGTACAGCTCTACTGTGCACACTACTAGTCTTCTCTGCAGCTCTACTGTGCACACTGCTAGTCTTCTGTGCAGCTCTACTGTGCACACTGCTAGTCTTCTGTACAGCTCTACTGTGCACACTACTAGTCTTCTGTACAGCTCTACTGTGCACACTGTAAGTCTTCTGTGCAGCTCTACTGTGCACACTGCTAGTCTTCTGTACAGCTCTACTGTGCACACTGCTAGTCCTCTGTACAGCTCTACTGTGCACACTGCTAGTCTTCTGTACAGCTCTACTGTGCACACTGCTAGTCTTTCTGTGCAGCTCTACTGTGCACACGGCACTGCTAGTCCTTTCTGTGCAGCTCTACTGTGCACAGCTGCTAGTCTTCTGAGCAGCTCTAACTGTGCACACTGCAAGTCTTCTGTACAGCTCTACTGTGCACACTGCTAGTCCTTTGTACAGCTCTACTGTGCACACATGCTAGTCTTCTGTGCAGCTCTACTGTGCACACTAGCTAGTCTTCTGTAGCATGCTCTACTGTGCACACTGCGAGTCGTTCTGTAGCAGCTCTACTGTGCACACTGCTAAGTCTTCTGTACAGCTCTACTGTGCACCTCTGCTAGTCTTCTGTAGACAGCCTCTACTGTGCAGCACTTGCTAAGTCTTTCGTACAGCTCTACAGTGCACACGACTAGTCTTCTGTAGCAGCTCTACTAGTGCACACTGCTAGTCTTTTGTACAGCTCTACTGTGCACACTGCTAGTCTTCTGTGCAGCTCTACTGTGGCACACTGCTAGTCTTCTGTACAGCTCTACTGTGCACACTGCTAGTGTTCTGTGCAGCTCTACTGTGCACACTGCTAGTCTTCTGTACGGCTCTACTGTGCACACTACTAGTCTTCTGTGCAGCTCTACTGTGCACACTGCTAGTCTTTTGTACAGCTCTACTGTGCACACTGCTAGTCTTTTGTACAGCTCTACTGTGCACACTGCTAGTCTTTTGTACAGCTCTACTATGCACACTGCTAGTCTTTTGTACAGCTCTACTGTGCACACTGCTAGTGTTTTGTACAGCTCTACTGTGCACACTGCTAGTCTTCTGTGCAGCTCTAGTGTGCACACTGCTAGTCTTCTGTGCAGCTCTACTGTGCACACTGCTAGTCTTCTGTGCAGCTCTACTGTGCACACTGCTAGTCTTCTGTACAGCTCTACTGTGCACACTGCTAGTCTTCTGTGCAGCTCTTCTGTGCAGCTCTACTGTGCACACTGTTTGTCTTCTGTGCAGCTCTACTGTGCACACTGCTAGTCTTCTGTACAGCTCTACTGTGCACACTACTAGTCTTCTGTACAGCTCTACTGTGCACACTACTAGTCTTCTGTACAGCTCTACTGTGCACACTCCTACCTAGTCTTTTGTACAGCTCTACTGTGCACACTGCTAGTGTCTCAGTGCAGCTCTACTGTGCACACTGCGTAGTCTTTCTGTACTGCTCTACTGTGCACACCTAGCTAGTTCTTCTGTGCAGCTCTACTGTGCCACAGCTAGTCTTCTGTACAGCTCTACTGTGCACACTGCTAGTCTTCTGTGCAGCTCTACGGTGCACACTGCTAGTCTTCTGTACAGCTCTACTGTGCACACTACTAGTTCTTCTGTGCATCTCGACTGTGCACACTGCTAGTCTTCTCAACTAGCTCTACTGTGCCACACTGCTAGTCTTCTGTGCAGCTCTACTGTGCACACTGCTAGGTCTTCTGTACAGCTCTTCTGTGCGCACTGCTAGTCTTCTGTGCAGCTCTACTGTGCACACTGCTAGTCTTCTGTGCAGCTCTACTGTGCACACTGCTAGTCTTCTCACAGCTCTACTGTGCACACTGCTAGTCTTATGTAGCAGCTCAACTGTGCACACTGCTAGTCTTCTGTGTCAGCTCTACTGTGCACACTTCTAGTCTTCTGTGCAGCTCTACTGTGCACACTGCCTAGGTCTTCTGTACAGCTCTACTGTGCACTCACTACTAGTCTTCTCTGCAGCTATACTGTGCACACTGCTAGTCTTCCTGTGCAGCTCTACTGTGCACACTGCTAGTCTTCTGTGCAGCTCTACTGTGCACACTGCTAGTCCTTCTGTACAGCTCTACTGTGCACAACTGCCTAAGCTACTGTGCACACTGCTAGTCCTCTGTACAGCTCTACTGTGCACACTGCTAGTCTTCTGTACAGCTCTTACTGTGCACACTGCTTGTCTTCTGTGCAGCTCTACGTTGGCACACTGCTAGTCTTCTGTGGAGCAGCTCTACTGTGCACACTACTAGTCTTCTGTGGCAGCTCTACTGTGCACCACTGCTAGTCTTCTGTTCAGCTCTACTGTGCACACTGCTAGTCTTCTGTACAGCTCTACTGTGCACACTGCTAGTCTTCTGTGCAGCTCTACTGTGCACACTGCTAGTCTTCTGTGCAGCTCTACTGTGCACACTGCTAGTCTTCTGTACAGCTCTACTGTGCACACCGCTAGTGTTTCTGTGCAGCTCTACTGTGCACCTGCTAGTCTTCTGTGCAGGCTCTACTGTGCACGCTGCTAGTCTTCTGTACAGCTCTACTGTGCACGCGGGCTAGTCTTTTGTACAGGCTCTACTGTGCACACTACTAGTTCTTTGTACAGCTCTACTATGCACACTGCTTGTCTTCTGTGCAGCTCTACTGTGCACACTACTAGTCTTCTGTACAGCTCTACTGTGCACACTGCTAGTGTTCTGTGCAGCTCTACTGTGCACACTGCTAGACTTCTGTACAGCTCTACTGTGCACACTACTAGTCTTCTGTGCAGCTCTACTGTGCACACTGCTAGTCTTTTGTACAGCTCTACTGTGCACACTGCTAGTCTTTGGTACAGCTCTACTGTGCACACTACTAGTCTTTGTACAGCTCTACTATGCCACTAGCTAGTCTTTTGTACAGCTCTACTGTGCAACACTGCTAGTCTGTTTGTACAGCTCTACTGTGCACACTGCTAGTCTTCTGTGCAGCTCTACAGTGCACACTGCTAGTCTTCTGTACAGCTCTACTGTGCACACGGCTAGTCTTCTGTGCAGCTCGACTGCTGCACACTGCTAGTCTTCTCTACAGCTCTACTGTGCATCACTGCTAGTCTTCTGTGGCAGTCTCTACTGTGCACACTGCTAGTCTTCTGTACAGCTCTACTGTGCACACTGCTAGTCTTCTGTGCAGCTCTACTGTGCACACTGCTAGTCCTTCTGTACAGCTCTACTGTGCACACTGCTAGTATTCTCTACAGCTCTACTGTGCACACTGCTAGTCTTATGTGCAGCTCTACTGTGCAACTGCTAGTCTTCTTGAGCAGCTCTACTGTGCACACTGCTAGTCTTCTGTGCAGCTCTACTGTGCCACTGCTAGTCTTCTGTACAGCTCTACTGTGCACACTACTAGTCTTCTCTGCAGCTCTACTGTGCACACTGCTAGTCTTCTGTGCAGCTCTACTGTGCACACTGCTAGTCTTCTGTACAGCTCTACTGTGCACACTGCTAGTCTTCTGTGCAGCTCTTCTGTGCAGCTCTACTGTGCACCTGCTTGTCTTCTGTGCAGCTCTACTGTGCACACTGCTAAGTCTTCTGTACAGCTCTACTGTGCACACTTATAGTCTTCTGTACAGCTCTACTGTGCACACTACTAGTCTTCTGTACAGCTCTACTGTGCACACTGCTAGTCTTCTTACAGCTCTACTGTGCACACTGCTAGTCTTCTTCTACAGCTCTACTGTGCACACTGCTAGTCTTATGTGCAGCTCTACTGTGCAACACTGCTAGTCTTCTGTGCAGCTCTACTGTGCACACCTGCTAGTCTTCTGTGCAGCTCTACTGTGCACACTGCTAGTCTTCTCTACAGCTCTACTGTGCACACTACTAGTCTTATGTGCAGCTCTACTGTGCACACTGCTAGTCTTCTGTGCAGCTCTACTGTGCACACTGCTAGTCTTCTGTGCAGCTCTACTGTGCACACTGCTAGTCTTCTGTACAGCTCTACTGTGCACACTACTAGTCTTCTCTGCAGCTCTACTGTGCACACTGCTAGTCTTCTCTACAGCTCTACTGTGCACACTGCTAGTCTTCTGTACAGCTCTACTGTGCACACTTCTAGTCTTCTCTACAGCTCTACTGTGCACACTTCTAGTCTTCTGTGCAGCGCTACTGTGCACACTGCTAGTCTTCTGTACAGCTCTACTGTGCACACTGCTAGTCTACTGTACAGCTCTACTGTGCACACTGCTAGTCTTCTGTACAGCTCTACTATGCACACTGCTAGTCTTCTGTGCAGCTCGATTGTGCACACTGCTAGTCTTCTCTACAGCTCTACTGTGCACACTGCTAGTCTTCTACAGCTCTACTGTGCACACTGCTAGTCTTCTGTACAGCTCTACTGTGCACACTGCTAGTCTTCTGTACAGCTCTACTGTGCACACTGCTAGTCTTCTGTGCAGCTCTACTGTGCACACTGCTAGTCTTCTGTACAGCTCGACTGTGCACACTGCTAGTCTTCTCTACAGCTCTACTGTGCACACTGCTAGTCTTCTGTGCAGCTCTACTGTGCACACTGCTAGTCTTCTGTACAGCTCTACTGTGCACACTGCTAGTCTTCTGTGCAGCTCTACTGTGCACACTGCAAGTCTTCTGTACAGCTCTACTGTGCACACTGCTAGTCTTCTGTGCAGCTCTACTGTGCACACTGCTAGTCTTCAGTACAGCTCTACTGTGCACACTACTAGTCTTCTGTGCAGATCTACTGTGCATACTGCTAGTCTTCTGTACAGCTCTACTGTGCACACTGCTAGTCTTCTGTGCAGCTCTACTGTGCACACTGCTAGTCTTCTGTACAGCTCTACTGTGCACACTACTAGTCTTCTCTACAGCTCTACTGTGCACACTTCTAGTCTTCTGTGCAGCGCTATCTGTGCACCACTGCTAGTCTTCTGTACAGCTCTACTGTGGCACACTGCTAGTCTTACTGTACAGCTCTACTGGTGCACACTGCTAGTCTTCTGTACAGCTCTACTATGCACACTTGCTAGGTCTTCTCTACAGCTCTACTGTGCACAACGTAGGCTAGTCTTCTGTACAGCTCTTACTGTGCACAGCCTGCTAGTCTTCTCTACAGCTCTACTGTGCACACTGCTAGTGCGTTCTCTACAAGCTCTACTGTGCACCACTACTAGTCTTCTGTACAGCTCTACTGTGCACCACTGCTAGTCTTCTGTAGCAGCTCTACTGTGCACACCTTGCTAGTCTTCTGTGCAGCTCTACTGTGCACACGACTGCTAGGTCTTCTGTACAGCTCTACTGTGCACCACAGCTAGTCTTCTGTGCAGCTCGACTGTGCACACTTGCTAGTCTTCTCTAGCAGCTCTAACTGTGCACACTGCTAGTCTTCTGTGCAGCTCTACTGTGCACACTGCTAGTCTTCTATACAGCTCTACTGTGCACACTGCTAGTCTTCTGTGCAGCTCTACTGTGCACACTGCAAGTCTTCTGTACAGCTCTACTGTGCACACTGCTAGTCTTCTGTACAGCTCTACTGTGCACACTGCTAGTCTTCTGTGCAGCTCTACTGTGCACACTGCTAGTCTTCTGTGCAGCTCTACTGTGCACACTACTAGTCTTCTCTACAGCTCTACTGTGCACACTGCTAGTCTTATGTGCAGCTCTACTGTGCACACTACTAGTCTTCTGTGCAGCTCTACTGTGCACACTGCTAGTCTTCTGTGCAGCTCTACTGTGCACACTGCTAGTCTTCTGTACAGCTCTACTGTGCACACTACTAGTCTTCTCTGCAGCTCTACTGTGCACACTGCTAGTCTTCTGTGCAGCTCTACTGTGCACACTGCTAGTCTTCTCTACAGCTCTATTGTGCACACTGCTAGTCTTCTGTGCAGCTCTACTGTGCACACTGCTAGTCTTCTGTACAGCTCTACTGTGCACACTACTAGTCTTCTGTACAGCTCTACTGTGCACACTGCTAGTCATCTCTACAGCTCTACTGTGCACACTGCTAGTCTTCTGTGCAGCTCTACTGTGTACACTGCTAGTCTTCTGTACAGCTCTACGGTGCACACTGCTAGTCTTCTGTACAGCTCTACTGTGCACACTGCTAGTCCTCTGTACAGCTCTACTGTGCACACTGTAAGTCTTCTGTGCAGCTCTACTGTGCACACTGCTAGTCTTCTGTACAGCTCTACTGTGCACACTGCTAGTCTTCTGTACAGCTCTACTGTGCACACTGCTAGTCTTCTGTACAGCTCTACTGTGCACACTGCTAGTCTTCTGTGCAGCTCTACTGTGCACACCGCTAGTCTTCTGTGCAGCTCTACTGTGCACACTACTAGTCTTCTGTGCAGCTCTACTGTGCACACTGCTAGTCTTCTGTGCAGCTCTACTGTGCACACTGCTAGTCTTCTGTACAGCTCTACTGTGCACACTGCTAGTCTTCTGTGCAGCTCTACTGTGCACACTGCTAGTCTTCTGTGCAGCTCTACTGTGCACACTGCTAGTCTTCTGTACAGCTCTACTGTGCACACTGCTAGTCTTCTGTGCAGCTCTTCTGTGCAGCTCTACTGTGCACACTTCTAGTCTTCTCTACAGCTCTACTGTGCACACTTCTAGTCTTCTGTGCAGCGCTACTGTGCACACTGCTAGTCTTCTGTACAGCTCTACTGTGCCCACTGCTAGTCTACTGTACAGCTCTACTGTGCACACTGCTAGTCTTCTGTACAGCTCTACTATGCACACTGCTAGTCTTCTGTGCAGCTCGACTGTGCACACTGTTAGTCTTCTCTAGAGCTCTACTGTGCACACTGCTAGTCTTCTGTACAGCTCTACTGTGCACACTGCTAGTCTTCTGTACAGCTCTACTGTGCACACTGCCTTAGTCTTCTGTGCAGTCTCTACCTGTGCTCACCTGCTAGGTGCTTCTGTAGCAGCTCTACTTGTGCACACTGCTAGTCTTCTGTGACAGCTCGACTGTGCACACTGCTAGTCTTGGCTCTTGTGCAGTGCTCTAACTGTGCACACTAGCTAGTCTTCTGATCTGCTCTAGCTGTGCACACTTGCTAGTCTGTCTGTATGCAGCTCGACTGCTGCACACTGTGCTAGTCTTCATGTTCAGCTCGACGGTGCACGAACTGCTAGTCTTCTTCTACAGCTCTACTTGTGCGACCACTGCTATTCTTCTGTGGAGCAGTCGCTACTGTGCACTCTAGCTAGTACTTCTGTATCAGCTCTACTGTTGCTCACTTGCTAGTTTTCTGTGCAGCTGCGACTGTGCACACATGCATAGGCTTCTCTAGCAGCTCTACTGTTGCACCACTGCTAGTCTTCTGTATGCAGCTCTACTGTTGCACACTGCTTAGTCTTCTAGTATGCAGCTCTACTGTGCAACACTGCTAGTCTTCTGTGCAGCTCTACTGTGCACACTGCTAGTCTTCTGTGCAGCTCTACTGTGCACACTACTAGTCTTCTGTGCAGCTCTACTGTGCACACTGCTAGTCTTCTGTGCAGCTCGACTGTGCACACTGCTAGTCTTCTCTACAGCTCTACTGTGCACACTGCTAGTCTTCTCTACAGCTCTACTGTGCACACTGCTAGTCTTCTGTACAGCTCTACTGTGCACACTGCTAGTCTTCTGTACAGCTCTACTGTGCACACTGCTAGTCTTCTGTGCAGCTCTACGGTGCACACTGCTAGTCTTCTGTACAGCTCTACTGTGCACACTGCTACTCTTCTGTGCAGCTCGACTGTGCACACTGCTAGTCTTCTTTACAGCTCTACTGTGCACACTGCTAGTCTTCTGTGCAGCTCTACTGTGCACACTGCTAGTCTTCTGTACAGCTCTACTGCTAGTCTTCTGTGCAGCTCTACTGTGCACACTGCTAGTCTTCTGTACAGCTCTACTGTGCACACTGCTAGTCTTCTGTGCAGCTCTACTGTGGCACACTGCTAGTCTTCTGTACAGCATCTACTGTGCACACTGCTAGTTACTTCTGTGCAGCTCTACTGTGCACACTGCGTATCTTCTGTTACAGCTTCTACTGTGCACACTACTAGTCTTCTTGTGCAGCTCGAACTGTGCATACTGCTAGTCTTGCTCTACAGCTCTACTGTGCACACTGCTATCTTCTGTGCAGCTCTTACTGGTGCACCACACGTGGCTAGTCTTCTGGTACATCTCTGACTGGGCACTACTTCTAGTCTTCTCTACAGCGCTACGGTGCACACTTCGAGTCTTCTGTGCAGCGCTTACTGTGCACACTGCGAGTCTTCTGTAGCATGCTCTACGGTGGCACACTGCTAGTCTACTGTACAGCTCTACTTGGTGCACACTGCTATTCTTTCTGTACAGACTCTACTTGCCACACCTGCCTAGTCTTCTGTGCAGCTCTGACTGTGCACACTAGCTAGGTCTTCTCTACAGCTCTACTGTGCACACTGCTAGTCTTCTGTACAGCTCTACTGTGCACACTGCTAGTCTTCTGTACAGCTCTACTGTGCACACTGCTAGTCTTCTGTGCAGCTCTACTGTGCACACTTGCTAGTCTTCTGTACAGCTCTACTGTGCACACTGCTAGTCTTCTGTGACAGCTCTACTGTGCACACTGCTAGTCTTCTCTACAGCTCTACTGTGCACACTGCTAGTCTTCTGTTCAGCTCTACTGTGCACACTGCTAGTCTTCTGTTCAGCTCTACTGTGCACACTGCTAGTCTTCTGTGCAGCTCTACTGTGCACACTGCTAGTCTTTCTGTGCAGCTCTACTGTGCACACTACTAGTCTTCTGTGCAGCTCTAACTGTGCACACTGCTAGTCTTCTGTGGCACTCTACTGTGCACACTGCTAGTCTTCTGTAGCAGCTCTACTGGTGCACACTGCTAGTCTTCTGTGTCAGCTCTACTGTGCACACTGCTAGTCTTCTGTGCAGCTCTACTGTGCACACTGCTAGTCTTCTGTGACAGCTCTTACTGTGCACACTGCTAGTCGTTCTGTGCAGCTCTACTGTGCACACTGCTAGTCTTCTGTGCAGCTCTACTGTGCACACTGCTAGTCTTTTGTACAGCTCTACTGTGCACACTGCTAGTCTTTTGTACAGCTCTAGTGTGCACACTACTAGTCTTTTGTACAGCTCTACTATGCACACTGCTTGTCTTCTGTGCAGCTCTACTGTGCACACTGCTAGTCTTCTGTACAGCTCTACTGTGCACACCGCTAGTGTTCTGTGCAGCTCTACTGTGCACACTGCTAGTCTTCTGTACAGCTCTACTGTGCACACTGCTAGTCTTCTGTGCAGCTCTACTGTGCACACTGCTAGTCTTTTGTACAGCTCTACTGTGCACACTGCTAGTCTTTTGTACAGCTCTACTGTGCACACTACTAGTCTTTTGTACAGCTCTACTATGCACACTGCTAGTCTTTTGTACAGCTCTACTGTGCACACTGCTAGTCTTTTGTACAGCTCTACTGTGCACACTGCTAGTCTTCTGTGCAGCTCTACTGTACACACTGCTAGTCTTCTGTGCAGCTCTACTGTGCACACTGCTAGTCTTCTGTGCAGCTCTACTGTGCACACTGCTAGTCTTCTGTACAGCTCTACTGTGCACACTGCTAGTCTTCTGTGCAGCTCTTCTGTGCAGCTCTACTGTGCACACTGCTTGTCTTCTGTGCAGCTCTACTGTGCACACTGCTAGTCTTCTGTACAGCTCTACTGTGCACACTGCTAGTCTTCTGTACAGCTCTACTGTGCACACTACTAGTCTTCTGTACAGCTCTACTGTGCACACTACTAGTCTTCTGTACAGCTCTACTGTGCACACTGCTAGTGTTCTGTGCAGCTCTACTGTGCACACTGCTAGTCTTCTGTACAGCTCTACTGTGCACACTGCTAGTCTTCTGTACAGCTCTACTGTGCACACTGCTAGTCTTCTGTGCAGCTCTACTGTGCACACTGCTAGTCTTCTGTACAGCTCTACTGTGCACACTACTATTCTTCTGTACAGCTCTACTGTGCACACTACTAGTCTTCTGTACAGCTCTACTGTGCACACTGCTAGTGTTCTGTGCAGCTCTACTGTGCACACTGCTAGTCTTCTGTACAGCTCTACTGTGCACACTGCTAGTCTTCTGTGCAGCTCTACTGTGCACACTACTAGTCTTCTGTGCAGCTCTACTGTGCACACTACTAGTCTTCTGTAAGCTCTACTGTGCACACTGCTAGTCTTCTGTACAGCTCTACTGTGCACACTGCTAGTCTTCTGTACAGCCCTACTGTGCACACTTCTAGTCTTCTGTACAGCTCTACTGTGCACACTGCTAGTCTTCTGTGCAGCTCTACTGTGCACACTGCTAGTCTTCTGTACAGCTCTACTGTGCACACTACTAGTCTTCTGTGCAGCTCTACTGTGCACACTTCTAGTCTTCTGTGCAGCTCTACTGTGCACACTGCTAGTCTTCTGTACAGCTCTACTGTGCACACTACTAGTCTTCTGTGCAGCTCTACTGTGCATACTGCTAGTCTTCTGTACAGCTACTACTGTGCACACTGCTAGTCTTCTGTGCAGCTCGACTGTGCACACTGCTAGTCTTCTCTACAGCTCTACTGTGCACACTGCTAGTCTTCTGTGCAGCTCTTCTGTGCACACTGCTAGTCTTCTGTACAGCTCTACTGTGCACACTGCTAGTCTTCTGTGCAGCTCTACTGTGCACACTGCTAGTCTTCTGTACAGCTCTACTGTGCACACTGCTAGTCTTCTGTGCAGCTCTACTGTGCACACTGCAAGTCTTCTGTACAGCTCTACTGTGCACACTGCTAGTCTTCTGTACAGCTCTACTGTGCACACTACTAGTCTTCTGTGCAGCTCTACTGTGCATACTGCTAGTCTTCTGTACAGCTCTACTGTGGCACACTGCTAGTCTTCTGTGCAGCTCTACTGTGCACACTGCTAGTCTTCTGTACAGCTCTACTGTGCACACTTCTAGTCTTCTCTACAGCTCTACTGTGCACACTTCTAGTCTTCTGTGCAGCGCTACTGTGCACACTGCTAGTCTTCTGTACAGCTCTACTGTGCACACTGCTAGTCTACTGTACAGCTCTACTGTGCACACTGCTAGTCTTCTGTACAGCTCTACTATGCACACTGCTAGTCTTCTGTGGCAGCTCTACTGTGCACACTGCTAGTCTTCTCTACAGCTCTACTGTGCACACTGCTAGTCTTCTCTACAGCTCTACTGTGCACACTACTAGTCTTCTGTACAGCTCTACTGTGCACACCGCTAGTCTTCTGTGCAGCTCTACTGTGCACACTGCTAGTCTTCTGTACAGCTCTACTGTGCACACTGCTAGTCTTCTCGTGCAGCTCGGGACTCTGTGCACACTGCTAGTCTTCTCTACAGCTCTACTGTGCACACTGCTAGTCTTCTGTGCAGCTCTACTGTGCACACTGCTAGTCTTCTGTACAGCTCTACTGTGCACACTGCTAGTCTTCTGTGCAGCTCTACTGTGCACACTGCAAGTCTTCTGTACAGCTCTACTGTGCACACTGCTAGTCTTCTGTACAGCTCTACTGTGCACACTGCTAGTCATCTCTACAGCTCTACTGTGCACACTGCTAGTCTTCTGTGCAGCTCTACTGTGCACACTGCTAGTCTTCTGTGCAGCTCTACTGTGCACACTACTAGTCTTCTCTACAGCTCTACTGTGCACACTGCTAGTCTTATGTGCAGCTCTACTGTGCACACTACTAGTCTTCTGTGCAGCTCTACTGTGCACACTGCTAGTCTTCTGTGCAACTCTACTGTGCACACTACTAGTCTTCTGTACAGCTCTACTGTGCACACTACTAGTCTTCTCTGCAGCTCTACTGTGCACACTGCTAGTCTTCTGTGCAGCTCTACTGTGCATACTGCTAGTCTTCTCTACAGCTCTACTGTGCACACTGCTAGTCTTCTGCGCTCTACTGTGCACACTGCTAGTCTTCTGTACAGCTCTACTGTGCACACTACTAGTCTTCTGTACAGCTCTACTGTGCACACTGCTAGTCATCTCTACAGCTCTACTGTGCACACTGCTAGTCTTCTGTGCAGCTCTACTGTGCACACTGCTAGTCTTCTGTACAGCTCTACTGTGCACACTGCTAGTCTTCTGTACAGCTCTACTGTGCACACTGCAAGTCTTCTGTACAGCTCTACTGTGCACACTGTAAGTCTTCTGTGCAGCTCTACTGTGCATACTGCTAGTCTTCTGTACAGCTCTACTGTGCACACTGCTAGTCTTCTGTACAGCTCTACTGTGCACACTGCTAGTCTTCTGTACAGCTCTACTGTGCACACTGCTAGTCTTCTGTGCAGCTCTACTGTGCACACCGCTAGTCTTCTGTGCAGCTCTACTGTGCACACTACTAGTCTTCTGTGCAGCTCTACTGTGCACACTGCAAGTCTTCTGTACAGCTCTACTGTGCACACTGCTAGTCTTCTGTACAGCTCTACTGTGCACACTGCTATCTTCTGTGCAGCTCTACTGTGCACACTGCTATAGTCTTCGTGCAGCTCTACCTGTGCACACTTGCTAGTCTACTGTGTGCCGACTCTACATGTGCACACTACTAGTCTTTCTCTACAAGCTCTACTGTGCACACTGCCTAGTCTTATAGTGCAGCTCTACTGTGCACACTACTAGTCTTCTGAGCATGCTCTACTGTGCACACTGCTAGTCTTCGTGCAGCTCTACTGTGCACACAGCTAGTCTTCCTGTACAGCTCTACTGTGCACACTAGCTAGTCTTCTCTGCAGCTCTACTGTGCACACTGCCTAGTCTTCTGTGCAGCTGCTACTGTGCACACTGCTAGTCTTCTCTACAAGTCTTACTTGTGCACACTGCTAGTCCTTCCTGTGCCGCTCTACTGTGCACACTGCTAGTCTTCAGGTACAGCTCTACTGTGCCCAACTACTAGTCTTCTGTACAGCTCTACTGTGCACACTGCTTGTCATCTCTACAGCTCTACTGTGCACACTGCTAGTCTTCTGTGCAGCTCTACTGTGCACACTGCTAGTCTTCTGTACAGCTCTACTGTGCACACACTGCTAGTCTTCTGTACAGCTCTACTGTGCACACCGCTAGTCTTCTGTACAGCTCTACTGTGCACACTGTAAGTCTTCTGTGCAGCTCTACTCTGTGCATAACTGCTAGTCTTCTGTACAGCTCTACTGTGCACACTGCTAGTCTTCTGTACAGCTCTACTGTGCACACTGCTAGTCTTCTGTATAGCTCTACTGTGCACACTGCTAGTCTTCTGTGCAGCTCTACTTTGCACACCGCTAGTCTTCTCTGCAGCTCTACTGTGCACACTACTAGTCTTCTGTGCAGCTCTACTGTGCACACTGCTAGTCTTCTGTGCAGCTCTACTGTGCACACTGCTAGTCTTCTGTACAGCTCTACTGTGCACACTGCTAGTCTTCTGTGCAGCTCTACTGTGCACACTGCTAGTCTTCTGTGCAGCTCTACTGTGCACACTGCTAGTCTTCTGTACAGCTCTACTGTGCACACCGCTAGTGTTCTGTGCAGCTCTACTGTGCACACTTCTAGTCTTCTGTACAGCTCTACTGTGCACACTGCTAGTCTTCTGTGCAGCTCTACTGTGCACACTTCTAGTCTTTTGTACAGCTCTACTGTGCACACTGCTAGTCTTTTGTACAGCTCTACTGTGCACACTACTAGTCTTTTGTACAGCTCTACTATGCACACTGCTAATCTTTTGTACAGCTCTACTGTGCACACTGCTAGTCTTCTCTACAGCTCTACTGTGCACACTACTAGTCTTCTGTACAGCTCTACTGTGCACACTGCTAGTCTTCTGTGCAGCTCTACTGTGCACAATGGTAGTCTTCTCTACAGCTCTACTGTGCACACTACTAGTCTTCTGTACAGTTCTACTGTGCACACTGCTAGTCTTCTGTACAGCTCTACTGTGCACACTGCTAGTCTACTGTATAGCTCTACTGTGCACACTGCTAGTCTTCTGTACAGCTCTACTGTGCACACTGCTAGTCTACTGTATAGCTCTACTGTGCACACTGCTAGTCTTCTGTACAGCTCTACTATGCACACTGCTAGTCTTCTGTGCAGCTCGACTGTGCACACGACTAGTCTTCTCTACAGCTCTACTGTGCACACTGCTAGTCTTCTCTTCAGCTCTACTGTGCACACTGCTAGTCTTCTGTACAGCTCTACAGTGCACACTGCTAGTCTTCTGTACAGCTCTACTGTGCACACTTCATAGTCTTCCTGTGCAGCTCTACTGTGCACACTGCTAGTCTTCTGTGCAGCTCTACTGTGCACACTGCTAGTCTTCTGTGCAGCTCGAGCTGTGCACACTGCTAGTCTTCTCTACAGCTCTTACTGTGCACACTGCTAGTCTTCTGTGCAGCTCTACTGTGCACACTGCTAGTCTTCTGTACAGCTCTACTGTGCACACTGCTAGTCTTCTGTGCAGCTCTACTGTGCACACTGCAAGTCTTCTGTACAGCTCTATCTGTGCACACTGCTAGTCTTCTGTACAGCCTCTACTGTGCACACTGCTAGTCTTCTGTGCAGCTCTACTGTGCACACTGCTAGTCTTCTGTGCAGCTCTACTGTGCACACTGCTAGTCTTCTCTACAGCTCTCTAGTGTGCACACTGCTAGTCTTCTGTGCAGCCTCTACTGTGCACACTGCTAGTATTCTGTGCAGCTCTACTGTGCACAACTACTAGTCCTTCTGTAGACAGCTTCTACTGTGCACACACTACTAGTCTTCTCTGCAGCTATACTGTGCACACTGCTAGTCTTCTGTGCGAGCTCTACTGTGCACACTGCTAGTCTTTCTCTACAGCTCCTACTGTGCACCACTACTAGTCTTCTGTGCAGCTCTACTGGTGCATACTGCTAGTCTTCTGTACAGCTACTACTGTGCACACTGCTAGTCTTCTGTGCAGCTCGACTGTGCACACTGCTAGTCTTCTCTACAGCTCTACTGTGCACACTGCTAGTCTTCTGTCGCAGCTCTACTGTGCCACACGGCTAGTCTTCTGTACAGCTCTACTGTGCACACTGCTAGTCTTCTGTGCCAAGCTCTACTGTGCACACTGCTAGTCTTCTATGTACAGCTCTACTGTGCACAATGTAGTTTCTGGCAGTCTACTGTGCACACGCAAGGTCTTCTGTACAGCTCTACTGTGCACACTGCTAGTCTTCTGTACAGCTCTAACTGTGCTCACTACTAGACTTCGGTTGCAGCTCTTCTGTGCATACTGCTAGTCCCCCTTCTGTACAGCTCTACTGTGCATCACTGCTAGTCTTCTTGTGCAGCTAGCTCTACTGTGCACACTGCATAGTCTTTCTGTACAGACTCTACTGTGAACACTTCTACTCCTTCTCTACAGCTCTACTGTGCACACACTCTAGTCTTCTGTGCAGCGCTACTGTGCACACTGCTAGTTCTTCTGTACAGCCTCTACTGTGCACACTGCTAGTCTACTGACAGCTCTACTGTGCACACTGCTAGTCTTCGTACAGCTCTCTATGTGCACACTGCTAGTCTTCTGTGCAGCATCGACTGTGCACACTACTAGTCCCTTCTCTACAGCTCCTACTGTGCACACTGCTAGTCTTCTCTACAGCTCTTACTGTGCACACTACTAGGTCTTCTGTACAGCTCTACTGTGCACACCTGCTAGTCTTTGTGCAGCTCTACTGTGCACACTGCTAGTCTTCTGTACAGCTCTACTGTGCACACTGCTAGTCCTTCTGCTGTGCAGGCTCTACTGTGCACACTGCTAGTCTTCTCTACAGCTCTACTGTGCACACTGCTAGTCTTTCTGTGCAGCTCTACTGTGCACACTGCTAGTCTTCTGTACAGCTCTACTGTGCACTACTGCTAGTCTTCTGTACAGCTCTACTGTGCACACTGCAAGTCTTCTGTACAGCTCTACTGTGCACACTGCTAGTCTTCTGTGTACAGCTCTACTGTGCACACTGCTAGTCTCTGTGCAGCTCTACTGTGCACACTGCTAGTCTTCTGTGCAGCTCTACTGTGCACACTGCTAGTCTTCTGTGCAGCTCTACTGTGCACACTACTAGTCTTCTCCTGCAGCTCTACTGTGCACACTGCTAGTCTTATGTGCAGCTCTACTGTGCACACTACTAGTCTTCTAGTGCAGCTCTACTGTGCACACTGCTAGTCTTCTGCTGCAGCTCTACTGTGCACACTACTAGTCTTCTGTACAGCTCTACTGTGCACACTACTAGTCTTCTCTGCAGCTTACTGTGCACACTGCTAGTCTTACTGGTGCAGCTCTACTGTGCACACTGCTAGTCTTCTCTACAGCTCTACTGTGCACACTGCTAGTCTTCCTGTGCAGCTCTACTGTGCACACTGCTAGTCTTCTGTACAGCCTCTACTGTGCACACTACTAGTCTTCTGTACAGCTCTACTGTGCCACACTGCCTAGTCATCTCTACAGCTCTACTGTGCACACTGCTAGTCTTCTGTGCAGCTCTACTGTGCACACTGCTAGTCTTCTGTACAGCTCTACTGTGCACACTGCTAGTCTTCTGTACAGCTCTACTGTGCACACCGCTAGTCTTCTGTACAGCTCTACTGTGCACACTGTAAGTCTTCTGTGCAGCTCTACTGTGCATACTGCTAGTCTTCTGTACAGCTCTACTGTGCACACTGCTAGTCTTCTGTACAGCTCTACTGTGCACACTGCTAGTCTTCTGTATAGCTCTACTGTGCACACTGCTAGTCTTCTGTGCAGCTCTACTGTGCACACTGCTAGTCTTCTGTGCAGCTCTACTGTGCACACTACTAGTCTTCTGTGCAGCTCTACTGTGCACACTGCTAGTCTTCTGTGCAGCTCTACTGTGCACACTGCTAGTCTTCTGTACAGCTCTACTGTGCACACTGCTAGTCTTCTGTGCAGCTCTACTGTGCACACTGCTAGTCTTCTGTGCAGCTCTACTGTGCACACTGCTAGTCTTCTGTACAGGCTCTACTGTGCACACCGCTAGTGTTCTGTGCAGCTCTACTGTGCACACTTCTAGTCTTCTGTACAGCTCTACTGTGCACACTGCTAGTCCTTCTGTGCAGCTCTACTGTGCACACTTCTAGTCTTTTTGTACAGCTCTACTGTGCACACTGCTAGTCTTTTGTACAGCTCTACTGTGCACACTACTAGTCTTATTGTACAGCTTACTATGCACACTGCTACTCTTTTGTACAGCTCTACTGTGCACACTGCTAGTCTTCTCTACAGCTCTACTGTGCACACTACTAGTCTTCTGTACAGCTCTACTGTGCACACTGCTAGTCTTCTGTGCAGCTCTACTGTGCACAATGGTAGTCTTCTCTACAGCTCTACTGTGCACACTACTAGTCTTCTGTACAGTTCTACTGTGCACACTGCTAGTCTTCTGTACAGATCTACTGTGCACACTGCTAGTCTACTGTATAGCTCTACTGTGCACACTGCTAGTCTTCTGTACAGCTCTACTATGCACACTGCTAGTCTTCTGTGCAGCTCGACTGTGCACACGACTAGTCTTCTCTACAGCTCTACTGTGCACACTGCTAGTCTTCTCTACAGCTCTACTGTGCACACTGCTAGTCTTCTGTACAGCTCTACAGTGCACACTGCTAGTCTTCTGTACAGCTCTACTGTGCACACTTCTAGTCTTCTGTGCAGCTCTACTGTGCACACTGCTAGTCTTCTGTGCAGCTCGACTGTGCAAACTGCTAGTCTTCTCTACAGCTCTACTGTGCACACTGCTAGTCTTCTGTGCAGCTCTACTGTGCACACTGCTAGTCTTCTGCACAGCTCTACTGTGCACACTGCTAGTCTTCTGTGCAGCTCTACTGTGCACACTGCAAGTCTTCTGTACAGCTCTACTGTGCACACTGCTAGTCTTCTGTACAGCTCTACTGTGCACACTGCTAGTCTTCTGTGCAGCTCTACTGTGCACACTGCTAGTCTTCTCTACAGCTCTACTGTGCACACTGCTAGTCTTCTGTGCAGCTCTACTGTGCACACTGCTAGTCTTCTGTGCAGCTCTACTGTGCACACTGCTAGTCTTCTGTACAGCTCTACTGTGCACACTACTAGTCTTCTCTGCAGCTATACTGTGCACACTGCTAGTCTTCTGTGCAGCTCTACTGTGCACACTGCTAGTCTTCTCTACAGCTCTACTGTGCACACTGCTAGTCTTCTGTGCAGCTCTACTGTGCACACTACTAGTCTTCTGTACAGCTCTACTGTGCACACTACTAGTCTTCTGTACAGCTCTACTGTGCACACTACTAGTCTTCTGTACAGCTCTACTGTGCACACTGCTAGTCTTCTCTACAGCTCTACTGTGCACACTACTAGTCTTCTGTGCAGCTCTACTGTGCACACTGCTAGTCTTCTGTGCAGCTCTACTGTGCACACTGCTAGTCTTCTGTGCAGCTCTACTGTGCACACTGCTAGTCTTCTCTACAGCTCTACTGTGCACACTACTAGTCTTATGTGCAGCTCTACTGTGCACACTGCTAGTCTTCTGTGCAGCTCTACTGTGCACACTGCTAGTCTTCTGTGCAGCTCTACTGTGCACACTGCTAGTCTTCTGTACAGCTCTACTGTGCACACTACTAGTCTTCTCTGCAGCTCTACTGTGCACACTGCTAGTCTTCTCTACAGCTCTACTGTGCACACTGCTAGTCTTCTGTACAGCTCTACTGTGCACACTTCTAGTCTTCTCTACAGCTCTACTGTGCAGCGCTACTGTGCACACTGCTAGTCTTCTGTACAGCTCTACTGTGCACACTGCTAGTCTACTGTACAGCTCTACTGTGCACACTGCTAGTCTTCTGTACAGCTCTACTATGCACACTGCTAGTCTTCTGTGCAGCTCGATTGTGCACACTGCTAGTCTTCTCTACAGCTCTACTGTGCACACTGCTAGTCTTCTACAGCTCTACTGTGCACACTGCTAGTCTTCTGTACAGCTCTACTGTGCACACTGCTAGTCTTCTGTACAGCTCTACTGTGCACACTGCTAGTCCTCTGTGCAGCTCTACTGTGCACACTGCTAGTCTTCTGTACAGCTCTACTGTGCACACTGCTAGTCTTCTGTGCAGCTCGACTGTGCACACTGCTAGTCTTCTCTACAGCTCTACTGTGCACACTGCTAGTCTTCTGTGCAGCTCTACTGTGCACACTGCTAGTCTTCTGTACAGCTCTACTGTGCACACTGCTAGTCTTCTGTGCAGCTCTACTGTGCACACTGCAAGTCTTCTGTACAGCTCTACTGTGCACACTGCTAGTCTTCTGTGCAGCTCTACTGTGCACACTGCTAGTCTTCAGTACAGCTCTACTGTGCACACTACTAGTCTTCTGTGCAGATCTACTGTGCATACTGCTAGTCTTCTGTACAGCTCTACTGTGCACACTGCTAGTCTTCTGTGCAGCTCTACTGTGCACACTGCTAGTCTTCTGTACAGCTCTACTGTGCACACTTCTAGTCTTCTCTACAGCTCTACTGTGCACACTTCTAGTCTTCTGTGCAGCGCTACTGTGCACACTGCTAGTCTTCTGTACAGCTCTACTGTGCACACTGCTAGTCTACTGTACAGCTCTACTGTGCACACTGCTAGTCTTCTGTACAGCTCTACTATGCACACTGCTAGTCTTCTGTGCAGCTCGACTGTGCACACTGCTAGTCTTCTCTACAGCTCTACTGTGCACACTGCTAGTCTTCTCTACAGCTCTACTGTGCACACTGCTAGTCTTCTGTACAGCTCTACTGTGCACACTGCTAGTCTTCTGTGCAGCTCTACTGTGCACACTGCAAGTCTTCTGTACAGCTCTACTGTGCACACTGCTAGTCTTCTGTGCAGCTCTACTGTGCACACTGCTAGTCTTCAGTACAGCTCTACTGTGCACACTACTAGTCTTCTGTGCAGATCTACTGTGCATACTGCTAGTCTTCTGTACAGCTCTACTGTGCACACTGCTAGTCTTCTGTACAGCTCTACTATGCACACTGCTAGTCTTCTGTGCAGCTCGACTGTGCACACTGCTAGTCTTCTCTACAGCTCTACTGTGCACACTGCTAGTCTTCTCTACAGCTCTACTGTGCACACTGCTAGTCTTCTGTACAGCTCTACTGTGCACACTGCTAGTCTTCTGTACAGCTCTACTGTGCACACTGCTAGTCTTCTGTGCAGCTCTACTGTGCACACTGCTAGTCTTCTGTACAGCTCTACTGTGCACACTGCTAGTCTTCTGTGCAGCTCGACTGTGCACACTGCTAGTCTTCTCTACAGCTCTACTGTGCACACTGCTAGTCTTCTGTGCAGCTCTACTGTGCACACTGCTAGTCTTCTATACAGCTCTACTGTGCACACTGCTAGTCTTCTGTGCAGCTCTACTGTGCACAATGCAAGTCTTCTGTACAGCTCTACTGTGCACACTGCTAGTCTTCTGTACAGCTCTACTGTGCACACTGCTAGTCTTCTGTGCAGCTCTACTGTGCACACTGCTAGTCTTCTGTGCAGCTCTACTGTGCACACTACTAGTCTTCTCTACAGCTCTACTGTGCACACTGCTAGTCTTATGTGCAGCTCTACTGTGCACACTACTAGTCTTCTGTGCAGCTCTACTGTGCACACTGCTAGTCTTCTGTGCAGCTCTACTGTGCACACTGCTAGTCTTCTGTACAGCTCTACTGTGCACACTACTAGTCTTCTCTGCAGCTCTACTGTGCACACTGCTAGTCTTCTGTGCAGCTCTACTGTGCACACTGCTAGTCTTCTCTACAGCTCTATTGTGCACACTGCTAGTCTTCTGTGCAGCTCTACTGTGCACACTGCTAGTCTTCTGTACAGCTCTACTGTGCACACTACTAGTCTTCTGTACAGCTCTACTGTGCACACTGCTAGTCATCTCTACAGCTCTACTGTGCACACTGCTAGTCTTCTGTGCAGCTCTACTGTGTACACTGCTAGTCTTCTGTACAGCTCTACTGTGCACACTGCTAGTCTTCTGTACAGCTCTACTGTGCACACTGCTAGTCTTCTGTACAGCTCTACTGTGCACACTGCTAGTCTTCTGTACAGCTCTACTGTGCACACTGTAAGTCTTCTGTGCAGCTCTACTGTGCACACTGCTAGTCTTCTGTACAGCTCTACTGTGCACACTGCTAGTCTTCTGTACAGCTCTACTGTGCACACTGCTAGTCTTCTGTGCAGCTCTACTGTGCACACTGCTAGTCTTCTGTGCAGCTCTACTGTGCACACTGCTAGTCTTCTGTACAGCTCTACTGTGCACACTGCTAGTCTTCTGTGCAGCTCTACTGTGCACACTGCTAGTCTTCTGTGCAGCTCTACTGTGCACACTGCTAGTCTTCTGTACAGCTCTACTGTGCACACTGCTAGTCTTCTGTGCAGCTCTACTGTGCACACTGCTAGTCTTCTGTACAGCTCTACTGTGCACACTGCTAGTCTTCTGTGCAGCTCTACTGTGCACACTGCTAGTCTTTTGTACAGCTCTACTGTGCACACTACTAGTCTTTTGTACAGCTCTACTATGCACACTGCTAGTCTTTTGTACAGCACTACTGTGCACACTGCTAGTCTTTTGTACAGCTCTACTGTGCACACTGCTAGTCTTCTGTGCAGCTCTACTGTGCACACTGCTAGTCTTCTGTGCAGCTCTACTGTGCACACTACTAGTCTTCTGTGCAGCTCTACTGTGCACACTGCTAGTCTTCTGTACAGCTCTACTGTGCACACTGCTAGTCTTCTGTGCAGCTCTTCTGTGCAGCTCTACTGTGCACACTGCTAGTCTTCTGTACAGCTCTACTGTGCACACTACTAGTCTTCTGTACAGCTCTACTGTGCACACTGCTAGTGTTCTGTGCAGCTCTACTGTGCACACTGCTAGTCTTCTGTACAGCTCTACTGTGCACACTGCTAGTCTTCTGTGCAGCTCTACTGTGCACACTGCTAGTCTTCTGTACAGCTCTACTGTGCACACTACTAGTCTTCTGTACAGCTCTACTGTGCACACTGCTAGTCTTCTGTACAGCTCTACTGTGCACACTGCTAGTGTTCTGTGCAGCTCTACTGCGCACACTGCTAGTCTTCTGTACAGCTCTACTGTGCACACTGCTAGTCTTCTGTGCAGCTCTACTGTGCACACTACTAGTCTTCTGTACAGCTCTACTGTGCACACTACTAGTCTTCTGTGCAGCGCTACTGTGCACACTGCTAGTCTTCTGTGCAGCGCTACTGTGTGCACTGATAGTTTGACAGCCACAAACACAATATGAATGGTATTTCTGTATTCCTTATGAAACATCCTGAACTCATGCCCAATGTCTTTGCATCACACTCGACACAGATCTCTCTTTCACTCCCCACATCCAGTCTTTGGCTAATTCCTGCCGCCTCCAGCTCAAAAATATCTCTAAAATTCACCACTTCCACACACAAGACACAACTAAGAATTTAAACCACTTTCTCATTATTTCCCTCCTTAACTATTCCAACTCCATCCTCTCCGGCCTCCCTAGCTGCCGTCTATCTCCCTTACAATCCATAATGAATGCCTCTGCCAGGCTCATCTTCCTTACATGTCACTCCTCATCTGCTGCACCTCTCTGCCAGTCCCTTCACTGGCTTCCTCTAACCTCCACAATAAAACATAAAATCCTGACTATAACTTTTAAAGCTCTCAATAACACTGTTCCACCCTATATCTCAGACCTTGTCTCCAGATACTCTCCCTCCCGTCCCCTTTGCTCCGCTCATGACCTCCTTCTCTGCTCCTCTCTTGTTACCTCCTCACATTCCCGTATACAAGACTTCTCCAGACTGGCCCCTATTTTGTGGAACTCTCTGCCTGGCTCTACACGACTCTCCCCTAGTTTTCAAACTTTCAAGTTCTCCTTAAAGACTCTACTGTTCAGGGACGCATTTAATATACACTAACATGTTTCTATCTTTGTTCGTCTCCTCCTTTTAGTTATCCCATTGAACCCCCTTAGCATTTAAACCTACAAGCCTAGCTGCTTTGCTTCCATATTTGACGCATTTCTTTAGCGATGCAGAATCTGTTGGTGCTCTACAAATAATTGGCAATCAAAATAATATTGGCTACCTATCATTTTTCTCTGCTAACTTTTGCTTTTAAGTTGAAGGTTTTTATTTTAGAGTTTTTATACCCCACTCCCGCCAAGTTTAACCCTAAAATACTGCCTAGTGCAGTAATTTTATTAAAAAAATAATGATTTTGTTTTTTAATAAACTACACTAGAAAGTATTTTGGTGCCATGTGGGGCAGATTTTATATAATTAACCAGACACATCTGTGAGTGTTTTTGTAACAATGTATAGTTTTGCTCTTTTTTTTAAAATTTATAACATTTTTTAATTGAGGTTATTAGCAAATGATACATTATCCGTTATAAGACAATCATAAAAAAGGAATGGCATTTTGTGATTTTAGCAGTTAACATAAGAATAAACATATAATGCAAACAGGTGTAACTGAAACCTCTATTTTCTTCATAGACATCCTCCTATTAAGATAGAGGCCACTCTTGAGCCTATAAACATTTGTGGAAAACAATGGAGGTAACTATAATGATATAAAGCCACTTATGGGCTGATATATAGTAATTTCTAGAACAAAGCCACTTATGAGCTAAAATAAATCAGGAACACAGCGAAAATGGTTATTAGTTATTATTGGAACAATAGCATATCAGATGATTTGGTGTAGGTAGATGTAATAAAGAGAAAACCAGGCAATGTGTCCCAATCAGGTTACTCCCCTGGAACAACCATCTATACTCTCCCTGGAATACCCATCTAACTCCCTAATACCGCTTACACCTACGTCGTATCTTAGCTGCTACACTTCCTTAGAATACCCAGAAAACTCTCACAGAACGCCTACACCTATGTCATGTCTGCAATCTACCTGACTAATAAAGTGTACAAAAAAAACTCCTTATTATAACTATAGGAGCTATGTTTCTACATTTATATACAATGTTAAAATGTATTGTATATCATTTTAAATGTAGTTTGCATATAAATACAATGCTACAGTAAAATATTAATCCCTTACCAGGGCCGGACTGTGAATAAAATGCAGCCCTGGAAAAATTAAAGACCAGCCCAATGTTCAGTGAAGTCCACATGCTCCCCCTTTTGTGACAACTATAAGACACCTCGTCACTTACACCAGCCTTATGCCCCCTAGCCCTTTGTGCCAGTTTTGAGCCACATTAGACCACAGACAACACTCATGTCATTGATGTCTGTTTGGTACCAGCTGTAAGCCACATAGATCTTAAAGATCTTAAACAAGATGTATGTATCTGCACTGGTGATCCTGTGTCACAGTAGTAGTATTCAATTGACTAAGAGAAACATATTGAACTTCTTTTAATGTGCATCAAAACCAGCAATTTCTATTGTGGCCTCCCTATTCAAACTTCAATTGCACAAGTACTAGTTTCATATTGAAAACATTTTTTTTTTTTTTTTTTTTAAACTTTAATTTGAGAATTGGAAACAATACAAAGTGGCAAACTTCATGGAAACAACATTGTATAGACACCCATCTCCCCTACGGATGAGGATGTCCATTGAGAAGGTCCGTAGCTTCAATCCGTTGCAGTTATACTGGATTTAACCAGAAACGAAACCAATGGCCTCAGGGTCCATGGGTTAATGCTTAACAAGAGAAGTAGCCAGGGGCCCCTCTCTCTTCCGGTTAAAAAGTTCCCACCAGACATTACCATTGCGTATGTGGAAATTTCTGGGATTAATCATTTCCAATTCCCATATGCAAAACATTATAACAATTTACAATAATCTATTACACACAACATATACCATGCTTTTATTTTAGCCTATACAACTTGATTCTTCATTGAGGAGGGAAGGGGGGGAGAAAGGGGAAAGGGGAGAGGATCGTTCTAGTCGGGCGGGTTATTCGCTATGTCCCTAAGGGTGCGAGGCAGGGACTCCCAGTAGAACTGGACTTCGTGAAAGAAGGCCATATTGCCATTTCTATAGAAGGAATATTCCTCCATTGATAGAAGTTCTGAGGTATGAAGGAACCACTCCTGTATCGTGGGAACGCTCACCATTTTCCACTTTTGGGCAATAAGTGCCTTTGCACTATATAGGCCAATTTGTAATAATTTCCATCTAATTTTACATACTTTATCCTGTTTATAATTTAGGAGTGCAGTGAGGGGTGATAACTCGAATGCTGTGCCCATGAAATCTGTGAGGACTGCTTCCACACTCCTCCAGAAAGGAAGTATCAGGTGGTGCCACCATATGTGAAGCATCGTACCTATGGCCCCACACCCCCTCCAACAAGTAGCGCCCGCTCCCGGGTAAATTTGTTTAATTCTTTCGGGGGTAAGGTACCAGCGGAATAAGAGCTTATGGTTTAATTCTAGGATTCTAGGCAGGGAAGAGGATTTGGATGTCTGCAGGAGAATATTCTGCCAACGCTCCTCAGGGATCTCCATCCCCAGCTCCAACTGCCAGTGTAGCCTATGGGACGGGGATGACGGTGTGAGGGCGGTGTCTAGCATTTTTTTTGCTAAGGATAGGGAACCGCGGGGTGATGTACCTGACAAGCATAGCTTCTCGAAGCAAGTTAATTCCCTGAGTAAACTATCTTTATGGGGTGAAATTGTTATCAGGTGCGACAATTGGGCATACTTAAGCCAGGAGGAGAAACTCCCACTTGCAACCTCCGACATTTGTGAGCGAGTCTTTAGTGTGTGGTTTGAGGTCAGGTTAGCAAACGGTATTGTGTTTTCTATGCCCTTTGGATATGTCTTCTCCACCAACATACCCCACCAGGAACTCAGCATTATATGAAATTTGTGACATTGGGGAGACAGGGGAAGAGATCCCTTTTATTTTGGCTCGAATTGTGTCCCATGTTTTAAAGAGATGGGCGTATAGCAGGGATGTTTTTGCGAGGGGTGGTCTAGAAGAATGTTTAATCCAGCTAAGGGGGCCTATGGTAGGTGAGTTCAAGAGGAAAGAGTCTATAGATGCCCAAGCCTTAGTATTAGTCCGATTATGCCACTCGATCACCCTCTGCATTACTACCGCTTTATGATATTGCATCACCAAGGGCACCCCCAATCCCCCTGCACCCAATGGTGACATCATTACTTTTTTACTAATACGTGGCTTAATATGCCCCAAAATAAATGAGTTTAACATTGATTGTAATTGATGTATGTATGTATTGGGTAGGGGTATCGGGACCGTCTGCAATACATAGAGTATACGCAGGAGGGCTGTCATCTTGACCGCTTGTATGCGACCCCACCAGGAGAGCGGTTTATCTTGCCAGGTGTCAAGCTCCCTTTTTAATTTGTGCATCATGGGGATGTAGTTATGCTTGAATAATTTGCTACTGGACGGGGTAAGGTATATTCCCAATTATTTAAGTTTATCGTAATTTAATTTATATTGGCAACAGTTTCTTAAGGATTCAAATTGTTGCTTGTTCGTGTTAATATTTAATATCTCTGATTTTTGTGCATTAATGAGAAAATTGTAGTGGGCACTAAATCTATCAAATTCCTCTAGTAAATAAGTAAGAGAGGTGTTTTGGAAGGTTAGAAGGATTAGAACATCATCCGCATAGAGTGTTGTCTTGAATGAGTTGGGGCCAAGTTCGAGTCCCGTGATTCTGAGATTGTTTCTAATATGTGAGGCCAAAACCTCCATTGAAATTGCGAAGAGCAACGGAGACAGGGGACATCCCGGCCTTGTTCCATTACCTATTCCAAAACCATCTGAAAGTGTGCCATTGGCCTTGACTCTTGCCGAGGGTTGGGTATATAGACTGAGGATTCTGCGGATCATGATATCACCTATCCCAAAGGCGGACATAGAGGAATGAAGGAATTGCCAGTCCAGCCGGTCGAAAGCTTTTTCAGCGTCTGTTGATATTAAAATCGATGGAATTTCCGACCGGCTGGCCTGTTCTACTAATTGAATAACCCTAATAGTATTGCCGCATGCTTCCCTCCCTGGGATGAACCCCGTTTGGTCTACATGAATAATTTGGGGGAGGATGGAGTTTAGACGCGTCGCTAAAATGTTAGCGTATATTTTAATATCAGAGTTGAGCAACGAGATGGGTCTATAATTCTCTACTTTTTGGGGATCTCTGTCCGCCTTTGGTATTACAATGATATGGGCTTCTAGGGCATTCTTTGACCATGGTTTCGAGTTATCTATTGTTGCAAACAGTGAGGTTAGATGTGGGGCCAATAGTTGTCTATATTGTTTGTAATAGATATTGGTAAACCCGTCGGGTCCTGGGCTTTTGCGCGGAGGGAGCGATTTTATTGCCAAAAGTACTTCTTGGGTTGTAATTGGAGCTTCCAATTTTTCGGATATGTCTGTGGGAAGGGACGGCGAATCAGCCTCTGCAACATATTGTTCCCGTGCACCAGGGGATGCTGCCAACGGTGGGTTTGGTAAATTATAAAGGTTACTATAAAATGCCCTAAATTGATCTACAATTTGGTGGCTGCTAATAGCCTGATGTCCGGATGAGTCGGTTAAGCTATGTATGTATGAGTTAAGCTTTTGTTCTTTAAGGGTCCTTGCTTGGAAAGGTCCTATTTTATTCGTATTTGCTAAGTTCATTTTTTTTAGATAAAGTGCTTTTGTCTGTGCCTCCTTATAAATTAATCTGTTTAATTCATTTTAGTATTTCCGACACATGTGCGGAAAACACAGGATTTTTTAATAAGGATTAGTCAAGTCTCCACACGAAGGGGGAAAAAGGTTTATCCGACCAATTCAATGTGGATGACACCATGCTATGGTCCGACCAGCTAATGGGCTCTATGTTGGAATCACCTACTAGGCTATATGTGATTTGGCCCACGAAAATATAATCAATACGCGAGTAGCTTTTATGTGGGTTAGAGAAAAAGGTGTAATTTCGTCGACCAGGATGTTTTGCTCACCACTCATCTAACAAAGTAAGCCTACGAGTGGACACACTAATGTCCTGTAAAGTTTTGATGGGTACGCTGCCTCGACCTAGGGAGCAATCTATTTTAGGCTCAAGCGCTACATTCAGGTCACCTGCTATCACTAGGGATCCTTTTTTAACTGGAAATATTCTATTCGTGACCCTCTTGAGAAAGTTAGCTTGTTTGGAATTTGGGGCGTAGATATTGACTAAAGTTATGGGTCGATTATACAAGAGGCCCGTAAGGATGATCCATCTGCCCCCCGCATCTGCATCCATGTTGGATAATTGAAACGGAATTGATCTATGAAACATGATTCCCACCCCTCTAACTTTACCGGTGTGTGAAGCAAAATATGCAGTAAGGTAGTCCCTATTTGAGAATTTAGGTGCATTATCTCTTGGAAAGTGAGTCTCCTGAACGAAGACCACGTCCGCCTTAGATTTCTTGAAACAGGAGAGGGCAACTGATCTTTTTGTGGGCGAGTTCAGACCCCTTGAATTCTGGGAGACAATTTTTATGGTGCGTGTCCCTAAAGGGGCCATTTTACTGTGTTAGTGGAAAGGGGGTGACGCTCAGTGTGTGAGTTATGTAGGCCCTGTGGAGTATATGTACTGCAGGAACTGTGTCTAGGCACATGCGTGTTCATTACCTGAGGATGGGGCGTTGTGTGGTTCAGGTAGATCCGACCAGACCAGGAGTGGGAAGAGGGGGGAAAGGGATTCGACATAAGCTGTTTGCATATGGTATATCTGTGAAGTAAAAAAGCAGGTATTAACATGTAGACATACATAAAACATAACCTAAAAACAATAACAAGAAACATATTAGGCTTCTATGAGTGAATAAGGGGGGTAAAAGTAGCTGCTACAACTTATGGTAGCAGGTCGGCAATAGGGCATTTAACTGTATAATGTGTAGCCCTGAAACAACTGCATAAAGTAATGTAAACATTCTAACATTTGAACAACTTACACAAATAGCGGCCCGCAGCCGCTTAACATATAGATTAAATTGAGCAATCTACTTTATCTATAAAATAGGGGAGGCAGCGAGGCCACAAAATTTTACTGATCTGACCCACTTTCTTTTATAAAGGCCACTCTTCATGATGGCACAATGCAAGGGTTAGCAAGTGTGGAATACTTAACGTAAAATGGTCCTTAATTTCAAGTGACTGTTCCTTGACTCTCAGGTGGCTTCGTGGAAGGCCTATTCTTCTTTCCATGGTGGACTGGTATCCATTCTTGTCTTTGTTGCCGTGGGGTACGCTGGTCTTTAGGGGTTTCCTTTAGGGAAGGGAGGCTGGGCTGTGGAATCTTCAGCAATCTGCAAAAGTCTTCCAAGTCCTCCGTTGATCTGTACGTTGCTGTCGTGTTGTCCTTGATCACCCTAAGGCAAAAGGGTAAACCCCATCTGTATGGAATTCCAAGTTCTCTAAGGTGCAAGGTAAGGTATCTAGTTTCCCGCCTTTTAACTAGTGTCAGTTGGCTGAGGTCTGCATACACTTGGAGGGCACTGCCATTATGTGTTAAAGGCGACTTCTTCCGTGCCGCTGTGAGGATATTTTCTTTATCTCTGAAGCTTGTAAACTTTATGATTATATCTCTCGGGGGACCTGAGTCCTTCGGAGGTGGTCTCAGTGCCCTATGATAGCGGTCTAGTGGGTATTCCACTGCCTCAGTGTTGTCCATAAGATAGTTAAATAGGGACTGTAGATAGGGAAGAAGCTCTGACTATTTAATGTTTTCATTAACCCCCCGGATTCTGATGTTCTGACGCCGCCCCCTGTTATCCAGGTCTTCCAACTGGTCCTGTAATTGAGTGATTAAAGTGGAGTGCTGTGAGGATTGCTGAGATTGAAGATCTAGTAGTTTATCTGTTTGTTCCACATCTTCCTCCAGCTGTGCAAATCTATTACCTATTTCACTTATCTCTTTTCTCACTTCAGATAAGCTAGATTTTATCATAGTGCTGACTTAACAGTAGTGATTGCAGGTCTGCTTTTGTAAGCATTCTGTCCATTGTGCCCTCAGTGTCTAATTCTGGTGTTGGAGGAGGTATTGTAGCTGTATTGTCAGCTTGTTCTGGTATTACTGCTTTAACTGCTTTGAAGAAATTATGTACTGTAGGAGCAGTCAGGCTGCTATTTTTGCAGGCCTTTTCAGCTCTGGGTACTCTCCTCGCTGACATACTGATATAGGCAGGCTGCTGTAAGCTATATCTTAACAGGTGAAAGAGGGAATGAGAAAGTACTGGGAAAGTTTTGAGGAACACGGCCCTAAGATATCATGGGAAGCACTCACAGCAGGATATTGAATACTCTGCATGCTTGGTGTTTTACTTTTTAGGTCCTGCATTAATATATAGGCAACGCCATCTTTATTCCCCCACGCAGGAGGGTAAAACTGAATGTCCACTTATAAGTTACAGGGTACTATGTGTAAGAGCCGAGGGATCCTCACCACAGTGGTGCTTTGCTATGCAGGACTACCGCTGATATAATAGCCATGACGGCTGGGCAGCTAAGGGTTAATGGACTGCGGGATGTGGCCCCTCTACACCTCACTTTGTGGTCACTGCTTACCCGCCGTACGGCATCTAAATGGCACTATCTCATGGCAACACTAACCTCCCAGCTCAGCACAATTGCTCCTCTAGTTCAGGCTGAAGATGTAGCTGTACATGCCTGATAGCTGCGACACAGGTGCTGCTCGTGTTAGGCCGCTGGAGACTGTAATGTGTTATATCTAACCGGTTGCAGCAGCGGAGCTCTTCTCTGTTTCACCAGTCCCTCCGCTGGCCTTTAGCATATAAATGTTGCGTGCTGTGGCTCCTGACTCGCATTACTATAGTTCAGGTATAGCAAATTAGCCGACCGCACTTCAGAGCTCTATCTGCAAGCGACCATCTTGGGCGCCTGCTAGTTCCGCCCCCTCATATTGAAAACATTTTTAATAGAGAAGCATAATAAGAGTCAATAACAATGCAGCACAATTAAAAATAAATGGACTGTATATAAATTTATCTTAAGAGATGGAACCTTGCACCAAATAGCAATGACAATGTAACTCCCGCTGCATCAGTTATTGAACTTTAATGTCAGAGGGAGGGCGTTGGGCAGGGAAAGGACCGTGCCTGCAGTAACTTTAGACAAAGCAGAGTGCTGGTTATGCACTGCTGCTTTTTGTCACATGGGATGATTTCACTGGGCGATAGTTGGGAACTGGATATGAAAATGTGCAGAGTTTGTGTCTCTGCAGACTTCAGTGCCACTTTCTGTTGCTCCAATCTGCAACATAACTTTTGCAAAATTCTCCCCCCTCACCTAACTAGCATGTCTCCTGTGCAGTAAACATTGTGGAGTCAGAAGTGCACACAGCCAATCAACACGTAGCTGTTAATGTTTGTCTTCTCCTCAACCTTAGCCAGCCTTCCTCACTGCGTGCTGCCTCTGCTATTGCCTGTTACGGCAGCCGACCAGAGTGCACATAGAGTAGCACGATTGCTGGGGCACAAGGTAGAGTACAAAAATATGCAGGTTGGGCTGGTGCCTCCACTGCCACAATACCAGCCCAAGCTGGTCCGGCCCACTGGGAAATATACCTGCGTTCTGGCAGGCCAATCCAGCCATGTCCCTTACGCACACTAACCACCAGCACAACCTAAGCCCACTACACTATTAACCCCCAATCTGCTTTAACCTAATTAACTAACCATCCCCCAAAACTATTAACCCCTAAACCGCCACAACCCCCCAATGCAAACTACCCCTACACTACTCAACTACCTAACAGCTAACCCCCAGATCTCTAAGCTAACATTCTCTAAGTTACAGAATATAACAAACACTAAAATTACTAAAAAATAAAACACATTAGTAAAAAAAAACATACTACCAAAAATAAAAAACCCACATTTATGCTTATACTACTCCCCTTTAAAAACAAACACCCACCCCAAGATAAAATTAAAAAAAAACCTACACTAACATTAAATGTTACTATAGCAATAGGCCTTAGAAGTGATTTAGCTATTTTTCTCAAAAAATATTCAACCCCATTCTAAAAGTAACCCCCAGCCCGAAAAAAAGCCTATCTAAAAAAAAAACTACCCTTAAAATTGTCCTGAAAGGGCATTTGGTAGGGCATTGCCCTTAAGTAATTTCAGCTCTTTTGCCCATTAAAAAAACCCTATTCTTAATAAAAAAAAATATGAGAAGGGCATTTGTTGGGCATTGCCCTAATAAGGATATTTGGAAGGACCTTGCCCTAAACTCTAAGAGCTCTTTTGCCCAATAAAAAAAAAAAAAAACCCCGGGGGAACTTCCAGCAGTGGCCATGAAAGTTCACAATATTGTGTGCTGCTCCTGTTCTCATGGTTTATTTGTTAAATATCACTTTCTCTAGACCACTGGCTTTCAAAGCTGTTCTCAGGCTTTTCCTAACTGGCCCGATTTTGAGGATATCTGAACTGGAGAACAGAAAAAATAATCCGCTGATTAATAAACATGGTTATTTTACCTGCTCTCATCCAAGGTAATCCTGAAATCTGACTTGTTGGGGAGGTCTGAGGACAGGTTTGGAAACCAGTGCTCTAGACGCTATCTGGTACTGAAGACAGTGGATCTCATGTTAAAGGAAAACATGGAACCCAATTTTTTTCTTTTGTGATTCAGATAGAGCATGCCATTTTAAGCAACTTTGTAATTTACTCCTATTATCAATTTTTCTTCGTTCTCTTGCTAGCTTTATTTAAAAAGAAGGCATCTAAGCTTTTTTTTATTTCAGATCTCTGGACAGCACTTTTTTATTGGTGGATGAATTTATCCACCAATCAGCAAGAACAACCCAGGTTGTTCACCAAAAATGGGCCGGTATCTAAACTTAGATTCTTGCATTTCAAATAAAGATACCAAGAGAATGATGAAAATGTGATAATAGGAGTAAATTAGAAAGTTGCTTAAAATGTCATGCTCTATCTGAATCACAAAAGAAAAAATTTGGGTTCAGTGTCCCTTTAACTATAGATTCTCTACCAGATGATAGTATTATTTCTATGATTGCTGGCAGCATCGATATTCTGGGACTTTAATGAGGCTGAGGCCTTCCACCTACCTTCGGGAGCCCTGTTGTATCGCAATGCCAAGTGTGCATTGCCTTTTTATAGTTTGAACAATATGGAAGATGGCTTACTGATTAGCCAGATTCATGTGCTTCTTTTGAACCATTTTAATAAGATTGAAGAGAGAATTACTAAAATCCTTGAACCTGATCAACAGTCATCAGAGCATGGCCTTGCAAGCCCTGATACAGAAGAGCTATCCGTGATTCCTAAACCCTTAGAGGAAGTTGTCTTGGAAGCCTCTCCACTTACCTCTTTAAGTTCCAGAGGCCAGTCTGGGATAAGAGGTGTCGGTAAGATTTGCCATATGCACGACCACCACACTCCTGAAGGCTCAGTTTACAGTAGTTTGGAAAACAGTGGATGAATTAAAGGGGCTGCTGTGCATCCTGGGTCCTCTTGGCTGCTGCAGGAATCTGTAATTCTAAATGTTGCTATGATGAGCGACATCATCAGTCCCACAAAGGCTCGTGAGAATAGCAGCTTCAGTGAGGATCGGATTGATCCTTACAGATCCTTGCAACAGCGCTCTGTTTCTTTAATTACTGTTTGGGTTCCTAAGCATACAGTGTGCCATATAGCTGCATGGCCAGCTGTGAGTCTGATCACCAAGAAGGACACCATTCAACGTTGAGGAGCCAACAATATAGGAAAAGCTGGTGAAAACGTATAGTTGTGATTGTCCCACTGGCTAGGAATATCTGCATACGTTGAGGTCAGGGAAGTTTGTACCGGTTGTAGGTTACAGAGTTTATATTGTTCCTAATGGACTTCATGTCAATCTGATCTAATTTTGAGAATATCTGTCAGTTGCTGTTATGATTCTGTAAGGTTGATTGCTATCTTCGCACTTCAGATATTTGTACCTGCAGTTGGCTGTGTCTTTAGAGATTTTGAAAGCACTTTATTGTTTATTATGAGCTTCAATTCATTAGAAGTGTTATTGCTGCATTAGTATGTTATGTGGCTAGTTCCTGGCAGTTAAGTTTATTATAACTATTCTATGAGTTACACTGAGACTCCCTCAATAGAAGGCTGATAGTTCTCTTGATCAATGTGCGAGTATGAAGCAAAAGAGAATTGCAATTTGGGAACTTATAGTTGGAGTCTACCTCTTTGGTCAGCCACCAATTTGCCATATTATCTAATCTGCCTTACTAGCCTTATGTGCTGATATGATCTCTCATAGCAGTATTCTTGGTTATATACTAAGGGTCCAAAAGTGGCCCTATTTTGTCTGATTCCCTGATACTTCCCCCTTATTGACACATTGTATTATGTGGTACAAGAGTTACTACTATCTATCATTTGGGTATACTATTCTTACAAGTGCTATAATTTAATAATACGGGATCATACTTAAATAAAAAATTTGAGGTCTAATTTTGTGTTTAATACTCTTTTCAGACTTTGTTAGGCCATTATGTAACTGTTCTAGGTTGTTACTTTGCTCATTGAGGCTTGTACGTATTATTGGCTTAGTACATTTGTGTGACTGTATTTTTGATGTATAACTGCCATGTTATATAGGAAGTTTATTGTGGTGGATTATTGGCGGTTTCAGGGTTAATAAGTTAGAAAGTTTATTGTGGTGGGCTATTGGCGGTATAGGGGTTAAGTAGTGTAGATTTAGTTTGCGGTGGTGGGTTATGTTGGTTTAGTTGTACATAGGTATATGGTGCTGATGCTGCTTGGAATATTTCAACCGTATCACAACCCATTTCATTGTATAGTAAAACACTTCTCGCAGAACTTTCGATCATCTGGGCCTTTATGTTTTGGATGACACTCTCTGGTCATTTTTTCTTTATTTTTGTTATTTTCACAGTTTCCCTATGGTTGTTTTTCTGAAAACTTATTACAATATTATGGAAAAAAGAGAGGTTTAACTTACGAGACCCATGGGTGGTCTCCTTTATTCCATGGTACATTCTACTGCCATAATTGTCTTATAAGTTCAGGAGGTCCAAAAGTGAACTCATGAGTATTTCAGAGGGTTTACAGTTTGGTTGGCATTGTGGCCAAGTTTAAGCATTATTGTGTCTTATTTCAAACAGACATAATACTCATGTGTTAAATCACTTGACAGTGATGCAGCATAACTGTAAAAAGCTAACAAGGAAATATCACCTGAACATCTCTATGTAATTTCTTCATCTCACAAGAGTAAGTGCTTTGTGGACAGTAATCCTTCAGCTACTGTCAGCTGCATGTTGAAAAAAAGAAAAAAAAGACAATTAGCTTCATCAGTGCTGATATCATACTTTGCTTTACTGTGATCTCATGAGATTTCACAGCAAACATCCTCAAACTGAGGAGGGAAATAACATGATTGTAACTGTGCCTGTCAGATGCAGGCTCCCTTGCAAGTCCTGGGACCAGCATTCTAATTAGCTTCTTAGATTCCCTTTACAATAGGATGTGGCTACTGAGGAAATTTTGAGGTTAAATATTTGACTTATTTAAAGGGATAATCCAGTCAAAATTTAAATACACATAGATTTATTACATCTTTGAATAGAAACATATTTGCAATATAAATGTATTGGCAAAAATGCTTCTAGTAAAAGTTATCACTGTTTTAGTGTTAACATTTTTTTCTGCATGTGCATGTGAAGCATAGGTAGATATTGTCACTGCATCTACATTTTAAATAATACAGCTGCTCAGATCATCAGTGGGTCTTGTATCATGTCAGCAATTAACAAATAGAGTCATTACCAGATGGCATCACCTTAGGCTCTCTGAGCAAGTGCTTTGCTTAAAATGTTTTTGTTTTTTTCTTATGGGAGCGATAGAAGTGCAATATTTCCACTAAATTTCAGGTTGATTATCTTTGGTGGGGGGCCAAAGAAAATTTCCTGTTGGCTATCTCTGGTGGGGGACCAAAGACCTGAAATTTTAACAAAGAATTTAGAAAATATAATTCATATTTATATACATCGGAATTCAATAAGGGTCATTGAAAAGAAAGCTCCCTTTGGCTTCTGTACTATTACCCATAATTACTCAGGTACAATAGGAGGTGCTAACCGATGCTATATTGATGGAAAAAGTAATTAAAACTATGTCTGTAATGTCAATTGGTAAGGCATCAGGAACACAAAGTCTACCTCTGGAATGGTATGAATTTCTACAAAATCAAACAGCAAAAGTATTGATGGAGTTATATAATGCTTATCTATTCAGGAACCCCCCCCCCCCCATCACTGGCCTTCTCAACAGTCTGCATTATTCTGATTCCTAAAGCTGGGAAAGATCCTTTAAATGTTACTTATCGCCTGATCTCTATTCTTGATCAAGAATATAAGATTCTGGCTAAAATCTTGGCCAACAGATTGAAATTATATTTCCCAAGCTTGATCCATAAGGTTTTATTCAGACAAGGGCCTCTGCTAAAAGTATGCGTATAGTGCTATATATTGTTAACCACTCCTGGACACTAAAAAAACAAGTTTGAGGTCAATCTTTGCCAAATGCTTTATGTCTAGTTTTGGATGCCAAGAAGGCCTTCCATGGGATGGAATGGTTTAACTTATTAGCATGTCTAGGGAACTATAACATCCAGGGTCCCTTTCTCAATTTTATAGGGAGTATTTTTTCTAATCTATCTGATTTTCAATCAGTTAATGGAGAATTATCTTCCTGGTTATCCCCTGTCACCGCTTTTATTTAACTTGGCCTTGGAGCCATTAGCCATTAAACTTTGAGGTACAATTCCCGGAATTTATATGGAAGAGATTAATTACCAACTCTCCCTTAATGCAGATGATATGCTGCTGTTTGTCCAGGATCCAGATAAATATTTGCATAATATAATGGAGACAATCAAAGATTTTGGTCATATTTCTGGCTTCAGGATCAACAGTAGCAAATTAAAACTATTATGGTTAAATAAAAATGATTGTGAATTAAGTGACTTTCCCTTCATATAAGTTAATAATTATCTAACATATTTGGGTATTGAGATCGCTAATAACCCAAATAAATGGTGTAATATAAACTTTGATCAGAGTTTATTTCCTATAACACAGGATTTCAAATGCTTAAACGCTCCCCAAATTATTTTATCCCATGAATATACTACCGATCTTGATCCCCAAGTTTGGGGAAGCTTCAGCAACCATTTATACACGGAGGACTAGTTATCTCAGATATACAATACTATAACCTTGTCTCTTTGGTGAAAGTGGCCATAGATTGGATGTTGAACACAGAACACTTTTATGAGGAACTGATGGATAACCTATTATTATGCAATATCTAAGTCATTCTTATTACATATGGATCGGAAAGAGATACCTCCCTTGGTTAGAAATAATATCATGTATGAAAGGATCTTAAAGGCTTGGATCAAGTTACACAAAATGCTGGATGCTTCCCACCAATGGTCAGCTTATTTGCCCATTTTAGGAAACCCCAATTTCCCTCCTGGATTATTTAAAGACTGGGAAAAAGTTAATTTATTCATAGGATCTAACAAATCCCTATCCTTTTTAGAGTTATATGGCCCTTCTCAGAAAAACAATATACATTTGAGCTATTAGACTCTCATTACTATATTATATTTACAGCTACATCCCACTATATTAAGGTCATCTTAAAAACTCATGCATTGATATGAGAGACACATTGTCTTGCTAAATCATTTGAGTTGTTGTCAAAGGGGAATATACAAAGCTCTATTGAACTCTAAGTGAAATAAGAATCTAATAAAAATAATAGAGGACTGGTAGAAAGAAGTCACGGTCTGTCTGGAACAATGGGAATTGAAAGAAGTCTTACATTTATTATGATATCTACACTTGACTTATAATTTAAGGAATCTCAGATCAAAATCTTGCATAGGTTTTATGTTACCCCTAAGAAAGCTTCTAGATAGCTTAAGTGTGATAATAAATGCATTAAATGTAATTTGATATATCCCTCTTTGAAACATTATTTGTGGGATTGTCGCAAGATAAATCAATATTGGGCTAAAATCAGCTTTTGGGTCTCTAAAATATTAAAGATAAAAATTAATATTGATTTTATGAACATACTATATTTGCTGGATAAGCAGTTAGATCATGAGAAGGCTCTGTTTTTGGCATTGGTAATATTGATGGCAAGAAAGTGTATCTTGAGAGAATGGTTATTGCCACGACTCCCAAGTAGTGAAGAAATTTGTTTAGCACTGATACAACAACTAAATATTGAAGAATTTTATGTCCTATATGATAGAGTGATCAGAGTTAAAAAATTGTAAAAAGGAAATGGGGAGAATTTATTAACATCTTGGGGATACACCTGGTCAGAAACAAATTCTTGGGCCCTTGGCATGTGATATGTCAGATTATTTAAACTGGGGACAAGAATTATATTTAGATAAGATCATTTGTAGTAGGTTTGGTTAGAGGGCTATATTTTTAGTGCCAGTATTAACAGGCTATAGCCAAACTTAGATTTTATGGGAAACACACCTGGATTATAGTGTTTTATAACCTACTTATAACTTAAGTAGTCATTCATTTCTGGTGTTGTCAATCCTATACTAGTGGTCATTAAGAGACAGTCTTTTGGTAATGTCAAGTAGTAACTATGTTAGTGGTATAACTGTGTATGAATGATAGCTACCCTATTTTTTTCATCCTAATGTATATGTAATTTGTTATGCTATATATGGTCGTGCTTTTGTAAGAATAAAAAAAATAAAAATAAAAAAAATAGGAAAATTAAAAATGGTCAAGCAACCATCTTGACAATTATTAGATCACTTGAAAATTTGATAACAGAAGTACATTGCAAAGGTGTTTCAAATTGCATGCTAAATAATTTAGGGTTTATGTCCCTTTGCGACTTGGCTGCGGTTGTATTCTATAGCAACACAACAGAAATGTCTTGTAATTACAATGTGTTTACTGTCCCTTTAACCGTGGCTCTTTCATAGACTTCTGAAGTTAGTTGTTATTTAAAAGATTATAACAAAATATATTATTAATAGGGGTCAAGTCTGCAAAAAAAGTGTGGGAACTCACCAAGACACCCCCCCCCACACACACACACACACAATTAATATTGTTTTATATTTACACACACACACACACACTGTATTTGTATGTATATAATCTGTATTTGTATCTATATAATCTATACACTTTGGTTAAAGAAAGCAAAATAAATTCAACAAAGGGTTGAATGGTTGCCTTTGGGCCTGAGAATCCTCCTCTGTCACACAGTCTCACCCACTTAAGGCGCAATACTCCTATTTTTGCTGAAGGGAGCTAATTAACCCCAGAGCAAGTCACACAGAAATGTAAGCACCATGTGTTCCACACATTGGACGGTGATCACACTGCAGGACAGCTGACACGCTTGCATTTAGTGTATTGTATGAAGTGTTACTGCCCATTACTAGAGGGTTTCACTATCCCTCTAATCAGACTGATTATTAAAGTACTAAAAATGTTTCTATCATAAGTGTCCCTCTTTAATCATCAGGATGCTGGTGCCTGAGGCTGGCTGTTTGGAACACAGACATTTTCAGTTATAAGTTCTGTGTATACTATGTGTTAACAAGGAACAGGTAAACAATGTTTAAAAAATAAAATAGCATAGAACATTTATCATAGAACAGAGATCTGGAAAATGCCTTTGCATTTTGAATCAAAGAGCTGATGAGGAAGGAATTCTAATGAGGGGAAGTATCTATGTGTAAATAAGAGGAGGTGCCCCTATTGCCTATCAAATAGTTAAGTCATTATCTGTTATTATAGGTGTGTTGCTGTTGATGCGCAGACATGAAAAAAACAGGATAGAAACTGCAATCTATCATTAATGTGTGTGAGCGAAGGTGGTGCTGACAGGAAACTGGTTTATCCAGAACAACACGCACATGATCTCCACCTTCAGTATTAATATTCCATATACACATTGCTCCTTTTCTATGGGATAATTTGCGTCAGACACTCAGGCCTTTAGAAACACAGACTTCTCTTTTTGTTTATTAGAAAGGATAAAGTATGAAGCAATGTTAGCACTTCCCTTCAGGTGCTCGCTGCCATTTGTTCCAGAAATTGTTTTAACTTTATGCTCATGATAAAGGCTTCTTTTAGCCGAAACGCGTCGAGCTGTATTTTAAATAAAACACGAAGCTGCACCTGAAGACACCTTTGTGATGATTTTAATAAAAGGCTTAAATTTAACTGCAATCTTGTGAGTATAACCAATTTGTGTGCCCACCACATTGTCTGAAATCTGCTACACTATTGTGAGCTCTTTTATTTTAGAGGTGAAAGCAACAAGGTTGACTCAGAGGACATGGGCAGCTTGGTTCCCTGGAGGTGATACAGCGCCGTCACTTTCAACACTTTCTTCTCTTTTTGTTTACCCACTACGGACGAGTGATATTTTTATTTGCTACTCACAGTGTCTCAATCTATTACAATTTTTCGTTCACAGGGAGTCATGTGCTATCTAACAAACATCAGATTTTCCTTGCCGTCTCTACATACTGCTGCGTAATTGTGGATTTACAGGCACTGCTTTTCAGGTCAGTCCATCTCAAGTGGTTTAATAATTGTAAAGTTGTTTGCGTGACTCATTTTTTTTGAGTGGTTACCTCTATGCATTAGTATTGCGAAAGCACAATTTTCTATTTTACTTGGTTTAACCATGGTAGCCATCTTTGTGTCATGGCGAACTACAAATTTTCATTATACAGATGTTTATGGAAACCTTAATAACTCAGCTCAGGATGGTCCTAGCTCCTTACAACAAAAACTGATCTCTAGATCACAATACAAGGTATGTGTGTGTGTGGTTATGTATGTATGTATGTATGTATGTATGTATATATATATATATATATATATATATATATATATATATATATACACAAATATATTTTGCACATTCTTGATTCTTAGCACTTAGGCCTAATGTAATGAGTAAAATCGCTGAAAGTTCCACTTTTAGGGTAATGGGAAGGGTTTAAGTCTCAGCCCTAAATTTTTAGGGGGTACCTAGGTAAGTAAAGTCTGCATGCAGAACATTTCAGATTTTAAACTTCTCTTATTTTTTTTTTATTTTTTTTACAGGGACGAGAGTGTGCAATGTTTTAACATTTCTCCTCACTTTCAGGTTGATTATCTCTGGTTGGGGACCAGATAAGAACCTGAATTTTTTACAGATATAAGTGTTTTTTATAAAACATAGACCAAGAATATCATTCAAGATATCTATTGTGGACAAAGCATAGGTTCGCATGAACAATGTTCTCAGAAAATTGACATTTGTCAAGTTGACTACTCCCACCGAAAAGCTCCCACAACATTTCCGAGAGACTTATTCTAATCAAACATGTAGCTTTAAATTGTGGTGTTTCAATTATAAACATAATTAGTGTAAAATACAGTTCATTTTTATTATTTGTTATGCTTATATTACATCTTGTCATTTTTCAAAACACATGAATAAAAGTAGGCTTTTCTCCAGATTTCTACTAGCCCTAGCTCTGTAAGCAGTTGAATCTGAATTTTTTTGAACTGGGTTTAAGCAATGGCATTACAAAAGGGGCAATCTCCAGACTCCCAATAGAATTGGTAAAAGTATCATTACAATTAGTGCAATTACTTGTTGTAATATAGCGACTGGTGGTGATAAAGCCCAGAGGGGCGAAACGCATCAGCGGGTTCTATGAGAGCTAATGCGGGCTCTTTTGATTTAAAGAAAGGAGTTGTTGTTTAATTACTACATTGGAGCATATTTAACGTTTATTTAACTAATCGCCTATACTAAGCATTGTTTGCAGCTTGTATCTAAGTAAGCTCTGAACCTATTACTATTGTTAGAACTTTCAGCATATTAAGTAAACTTGTACAAGGGTTATTATTCCCTATAGGCGCTAAATACAAAGCGCTGTTGACCATTACGGCTAATTTAACAAAACCTAATATCCGATACCTAGTACCAGTTACTTTTAGCAGATATCGAACAACACTACTATCTATATTACAAGTGTTATGAAGAACCTATATCACTACTACATATTAAGTGCTTAATAAATGGTGCTTCTAACCATTATAGCAAACAACTGAAAAATAAGTGATTCAAGTAATTTAACATAGTATCAAGACACTTTGTAAATTGTTGCCAGCAATAGTAACAAAGATTGTATTATTACCTCGAGCAGGATTGCTACATATACGCTAGTGAATGGTATTTGCCAAATGTTCAGGCAACGATTTATTACATGAGTGACTTGAATCACTAGTATTCAATATCACTATCCACCTTCTAGTAATGGTGATAATAATTTATCCTTATTATAAACTTTGAATACCAAGTGTCACTTATATTTGTGTGACCTGGGATCTTGTATTCATCTATGTTAAATCTCCCAAGTATGGGTTAATATACACGTGTATAAGCACAATACTTCACCAACACTATACTGTTCTCATACAAATACAGTATACGAACAAAGAAAGGTTGCTACCTATACTGCTGGGAATTCTTTAATACAGTAATAAAGTGTGGATTATCACACTACTACAAGTCTTAATTTCTGCAAGCGATTAGAAGATATTGTACCCCTAGAATTTGAATGGTTCATTAATACATCCTAGCATTACATTTTATTCAATGACATTACTTTAACTTGGTCTATTTATGGATAGAATTGAACTGCATGGATAATGTACCACCTTTACTCTATAGAGGTTACAAGAGACTAGAGAAATGCTCTGATAATATATCAGACATATGGATATATTATTTTCCCTATTCTTATCACTGCTCCACGCATACATTTAACCCTTATTATTATGTGAGGTTATTGAACCACAAAGGCCCATTTGGTCATAATTTCTCAGGGTTATGATTATTAAACTCCTCCTTCCATGGTTTTATTTAGATCTTTACCCAATTTTATTGTTTAACTAATAAAAGTTATATTTTAATCTTTCTTTTCACTTCTGCCTAGTAGTCAGGGCAGAGAGTGCTATAGTGCATTCTTTAGTGGGAATTCTCTCTTTCCTTCCCACACATATTCTATGAATCTCAATTTTGTTTACAGCAGAATGCCACCCAGAGGCGTAACTAGAAA
Source organism: Bombina bombina (assembly GCF_027579735.1). Lineage (NCBI taxonomy): Eukaryota > Metazoa > Chordata > Amphibia > Anura > Bombinatoridae > Bombina > Bombina bombina. The sequence goes on from NC_069502.1 coordinate 455,414,614, forward strand.
CCACAGGGCCCAGGTGCAAGAATCTAAGAAGGGGCCCCCCACCGCCCCTCCCCCCTCCAAAAAAAGGTGAATTTAATACATATTTTTTTTTTTTACATTTAACACAGAAAAAAAATGTGAATCAGATTACATGTCTGCAAAAGGAGGTACCCTGTGCCCACAGTCTGTGAGATGGTCTGACCCCCTATTACTGTATATATATATATATATATATATATATATATATATATATATATATATATATATATATATATATAGTGACACTGTTTAACCCACCAGTACTGTATATAGTGAGTCAGTGACACAGTCTGTAATCTGCTGGTGAGATGGCTGGCCTGACCCTTCCCGCCCAGTACTTTATTAAGTGACCACAGTAGTCAGTGGCATGGTCCACCCCCCCATACTGTATATAGTGGTACTGTATAGTGACACTGTTTACCCCCTGCCCCCCCATGCTTTAGTAACAAGGTCTGTAATTTGCTGGTTCCACAAACATACACACATACATGCATAAATACACACACTGTCACATACATACACACACACACACCATACACACACACACATAAACACCAATGTAAAACAGAAACACTAACGCCTGTAGTCATGTCACACTCACATGATATCAGTGCAGGCAGTGGTAGGTTAACTTTTTTTTATAAAAAAAAAAATTATATATTTTTTTTTTTTTAAGCTGGGCCACCACCCTCAGGGGCCCAGTCGCACCTGCTACCTCTGCACCCCCTGTAGTTTTGCCCCTGATGCCACCATAGAGGCGTTATATCTGTAGGTCCCTCGCCAGAGATAATCAACCTGAAAGTGAGGGGAAATGTTAAAACATTGCACTCTCGCCACTATATATAAAAAAAGAAATATTTGCATGTGCATCATACTTACCTAGGTACACCCTAAAAAATGTAAGACTGAGACTCAACCCCTTCCCATTATAAATTGACCCTTAATGTGTAACTTTCAGTGATTTTTATAATTACATTAGGACTTAAGTTCTAAATCTAATGATGAAGAATGTGCAATATGTTTATATATGAGCATGTACATGTTAATGTGATCTAGAGATCAGTTTTGGTTCCTAGGAGCTAGGACCACTCCGAGCTGAGATATTGAGGTTTCCGTAAGCATCTGTATAACCAAACAAAGATGGCTGCCGTGGTTAAACCCAGTAGAATAAAAATAAAAAAACGGTGGTTTTGCAATACCAACACATAGACGTAATCATTCAAAAACAAAAAATGATGTATTGACCCTTTCACATTTGACATGGTTGTGTAATTGAATTTGCTTTGTTATCTTTTATCATGTTTTATTAGAAGTGTATCTATCTGCTATTTAGTTGGGAGATTTTTAAAAGGTTATGTCCCTAGTCTACAAATAAATGTACAAATAGCTCATATAATGATTTTTAAAAAATAATATATAATAGACATTAGGTATTCTAATAGAGAGGAATGGCAGGAAAGCATATTAATAGTATTGAAAAAATGTAAATGACACACTAATCCAAATGATGAGAGTTTAATTGTGACTTTAATGTACCTCTCACATTATTTAATTCTGTTCTAGTGTGAAAATAAGAAGCTCTTATTCATTAGATCATTTGTTTATTTTTACACAGAAGTTAGACAGTTAAATTTGCAGACAGGCAAAATGCATTGGTACTCAGCAGAATGTAGCTAGTGAGCAAATCAGAAACTGTGCATGTATTTACCAGTGACAGGCCACATCTGGCTCAGATACAGCAAAGAAGTTTGTTGTTTTGTGACTTTAGAAACAAAAAGTTCTAGTGTAAAAATGCTAAATAATTTAAAATACCCCATTAAGAGCTACTGACATTCTATTGGTTGATTTGAATAGCCAATAGAATGTCAGTAGCTCTTATTCTATTGGCTATTCAAATCAGCCAATAGAATTACAGTAGCTCTCATACGATTGGCTGATTTGAATTTGAAGGCTCAAATCAGCCAATAGGAATTCAAGGGACGCCATTTTTAATCGTGTACCTTGAATTCCTATTCAGTGCACGGTGGAGATTGTTTGAAGAGGATCCTCCACGCTCCATGGCTCCGCGGTCTTCAGTTCCAGCATCGCCGATCTTCAGTTCCAGCATCACCGGTCTTCAATTCCAGAGTGGACGGTCTTCAGCTCCGTGGTCATCGGTCTTCTCCTCCGCTCCGCGCCGGCTGGTTCCTGGAAGAAGAAGAGGTCACCGCTTGGAAGAAGACTTCACCGCCTGGAACAGGACCTTCTCCGCCGGTCTTCAGGACAGGTAAGGAGCACTTGGGTGTTAGACTAAGGTTTTTTTAAGGTGGGATCGGGTGGGTTTTAGAGTAGGGGTGTGTGGGTGGTGGGTTGTAATGGGGGGGGGTTGTTCTTTTTTTTACAGGTAAAAGAGCTGATTACTTTGGGCAATGCCCCGCAAAAGGCCCTTTTAAGGGCTGGTAATAGAGCTGATTACTTTTGTAATTTAGTTTAGGGTAGGGAAATTTTATTATTTTGGGGGGCTTTTTTATTTTATTAGGGGGCTTAGATTAGGTGTAATTAGCTTAAAATTCTTGTAATATTTTTTTATTTTTTGTAATTTAATGGGTTTTTTTTTGTAATATAGTTTAGTTTATTTAATTGTATTTTAGTTTAGATAATTGTAGTTTATTTAATTAATTTATTGATAGTGTAGTGTTAGGTGTATTTGTAACTTAGGTTAGGATTTATTTTACAGGTAATTTTGTAATTATTTTACCTAGGCAGCTATTAAATAGTTATTAACTATTTAATAGCTATTGTACCTAGTTAAAATAAATACAAAGTTACCTGTAAACATAAATATAAACCCTAAAATAGCTACAATGTAATTATTAATTATATTGTAGCTATCTTAGGGTTTATTTTTTTAGGTAAGTATTTAGTTTTAAATAGGAATAATTTAGTTAATAATATTAATATTATTTAGATTTATTTAAATAATAATTAAGTTAGGGGGTGTTAGGGTTAGACTTAGGTTTAGGGGTTAATATATTTAATAGAGGTGGTGTAGGGGGATCATATTAGGGGTTAATATATTTAAAATAGGTGGCGGCGGTGTAGGGGGATCATATTAGGGGTTAATATGTTTAAAATAGGTGGCGGCGGTGTAGGGGGATCATATTAGGGGTAATATATTTAAAATCGGTGGAGGCGGTGTAGGGGGTCAGATTAGGGGGTAATACATTTAATATAGGTGGCGGCGGTGTAGGGGGGTCAGATTAGGGGGTAATACATAATCTAGGTGGTGGCGGAGTCCGGGAACGGCGGTTTAGGGGTTAAACACTTTATTAGGGATTGCGCTGGGGGATTGCGGTTGACAGGTAGATAGACATTGCGCATGCGTTAGGTTTTATTTTGCAGGCAGTTTAGGGAGTTACGGGGCTCCAATACTCAGCGTAAGGCTTACTACGCCTGCATTTTGTGGTGAGGTGAAAATGGAGTAAGATTTCTACATTTTCGCCACGTAATTCCTTACGCTGTATATTGGATACCAAACTGCGCGGGTTTGGTATATCAGTCTATGGGGCAAAAAACTACGGGTGAATGCAGAAATATAAGAGCGTAACTTCTAGGTTACGCCGTATATGTGATACCAAACCCGCGCAAAAAATTTGCGGGCGACGCTGCATATCGGATCGGGCCCCTTGTGTGTAAAAGTAAATTAACACATCGGATGTCATTGTCATGTAGACTTTTACTATTAAAGAGACATGAAACCTTACATGTTTCCTTTTATGATTCAGTTAGAGCATACATTTTTAAACAATGTTCCAATTGAGTTTATTTATCAATGCTTCATTCTTTTGGTATCCTTTGTTGAAGAAAGAGCAATGCACTAGTGGGATCTAGCTGAACACATCGGTAAGCCAATGACAAGGCCTATATCTGCAGCCACCAAACCACAGCTAGCTCCCAGCTACTAAGCCTACCTAGGTATGCTTTTTAACAACAGACACCAAGAGAACTAAGTAAAACAGATAATAAGTAAATTGGAAAGTTGTTTAAAATTACATGTGCTGATTCTTGAAAGAAACATTTTGGTTTTTATGCCCCTTTAATGCCTATTGTTGTCTGTTGTGTTATATGAGCAGTGATTATAAAGAGGTGTAGTGTGTAATTAGCGAGGTTATTAATGTCAAGACTCCCAGCAGGTGTGAAAAAAATCTTGGATTTGGAGTCTGACAGATGCCTCTCTCTGACCTTCTCAGAGAGTCAGCAGTGGCTTGTATAATACAAATAACACTTCACTGTTGCCATGCATACCACACCAGCTCTCTGAGAAGGTATGGGGTTACATCTTGATGCTCTAGTCACATAGCATATGTGCATATACCGCTGAAAAACAGTAATAACTTTAACTGGAAGCATCTTTGCCCATTAAAAAAAATGCTTCTATTTAAAATTAAAATGCATTGATGCACATTTCTATTTTGAGCTTTCAATCCCTTTAAAACGGACACTAAAAAGTCAAAATGAAACGCATGATTCAGTCAGAGCATGCAATAAAAAAACAACTTTCCAATTCACTTCCATTATCAAAATATGCACAATATTTTATATGCACACTGTTTGGGGTATCAGCTTCTACTAAGCATGTGCAAGAATTCTCAGTATATGCATTTTGTGATTGGCAGATGGCTGTCACATGAAACAGTGGAAGAAAAATTGGACTAACTGACATTTGTCAGAAAAAAAAAATCTACTGATCATATTGAATTCTCTCTTTTTTTTTAAATGTATTACATTTTTATTACAGCCATTGACAATAACAAGTGCCATCAGGGGCATATCAAGAGTACATGCGTTTTATGACAGGAACAAGGTTTAAGTTACATAGCCCATATGGCTGCTTTTGTAAAAACTAAATAACAATGATACTAAACAAAAACCGAATTTAAAAAATGAAATGTCTGCTCACTGCGTTTTAACATTCTCTTGTAGGCGTTTGGGTGCCCAGTCGGACACACAGAGTAGAGCAATGCCCATCCGATTGCAGTAGAGTCCTTGTTATATACAGCAATAGTATCAGATATACCGTATAAAGAGAGGACATATCAATAAGGTATATGCTCATTGGAAAGTATAGATAAGGATGTCGGGAGAGAAGACAAAGATAGAAAATTCTCCCACTAGGAGACCAACTTAAAGGGACATTAAACCCAAATGTTTTCTTTCATGATTCAGATAGAGCATGCAATTTTAAGCAACTTACTAATTTACTCCTATTTTTCTTCGTTCTCTTGCTATCTTTATTTAAAAGCAGGAATGTGATGCATAGGAGCCGACCCATTTTTGGTTGAGAACCTGGATTATGCTTGCTTATTGGTGGGTTAATGTAAGCCTCCAATAAGCAAGGGATATCCATGGTTCTGAACCTAAAATGGGCTGGCTGCTAAGACTTACATTCCTGCTTTTAAAGTAAAGATAGCAAGAGAACGAAGAAAACACTGAACAGCTGCCAGTACCCAAAATAGCAGCAAATAGTGAGAGGGGGGAGGGTTAGAGAGCTGTTTGTGGGGGGGGGGGGGGGGAGTTGGTTGGTAAGGGGGGATCCTACACTGCAGAAAATATATAATTAAAAAACAAATAAACACCTTTTTATTTTTATACTGGCTGACTTTCTTCCAGTACTAAAGATGGCGGTGACAATATTGAGGTGGGGGAGGGAAGAGAACTGTTTGACAATGGTCAGGGAGGGATCAAGGGGTGGAATGTGTCAGGTGGGAGGCTGATCTCTACACTAAAGCTAAAATTAACCCTACAAGCTACCTAATTAACCCTGTCACTTTGGGTTGTCTACTACACTAAAGCTAAAATTAACCCTTCAAGCTCCCTACAAGCTATCTAATTAAGCTACCTAATTAACCCTGTCACTTGGGTTGTCTACTACATTACACTAAAATTAACCCTACAAGCTACCTAATTACCCCTTCACTGCTGGGCATAATACAAGTGTGGTGCGCAGCGGCATTTAGCAGCCTTCTAATTACCAAAAAGTAATGTCAAAGCCATAAATATCTGCTATTTCTAAACAAAGGGGATCCCAGAGAAGCATTTACAACCATGTGTGCCATAATTGCACAAGTTGTTTGTAAATAATTTCAGTGAGAAACCTAAAGTTTGTAAAAAAGTTAGTAGAAAATGTAACAATTTTTTTTATTTGATCGCATTTGGCAGTGAAATGGTGGCATGAAATATACCAAAATAGGCCTAGATCAATACTTTGAGTTGTCTACTAAAAAAAATATATATACATGTAAAGGGTTATTCAGGGATTCCTGACAGATATCAGTGTTCCAATGTAACTATCCTATCACTAATTTTGAAAAAGAAAATGTTTTGGAAATAGCAAAGTGCTACTTGTATTTATTGCTCTATAACTTGCAAAAAAAGCAAAGAACATGTAAACATTGGATATTTCTAAACTCAGGACAACATTTAGAAACTATTTGGCATGGGTGTTTTTTGGTGGTTGTAGATGTGTAACAGATTTTGGGGGTCAAAGTTAGTAAAAGTGTTTTTTTTTTCACGTTTTCATCATATTTATATACTTTTTTATAGTAAATTATAAGATATGATGAAAATAAGGGTATCTTTAAAAAGTCCATTTAATGGCGAGAAAAACGGTATATAATATGTGTGGGTACAGTAAATGAGTAAGAGGAAAATTACAGCTAAACACAAACACCGCAGAAATGTAAAAATAGCCATGGTCCCAAATGGTCAGAAAATGGAAAAGTGCTGTGGTCCTTAAGGGGTTAACCCCTTAGTGATCGGACCATTTTTCAAATTTCTTACCATTTAGGACCAAGGCTATTTTTACATTTCTGCTGTGTTTGTCTTTAGCTGTAATTTTCCTCTTACTCATTTAATGTACCCACACATATTATAAACCGTTTTTATCGCCATTAAATGGACTTTCTAAAGATACCATTATTTTCATCATATCATACAATTTACTATAACATTTTTTATAAAATATGATGAAAAAATTGAAACCCCCCCACACTTTTTCTAACTTTGACCCCCAAAATCTGTTACACATCTACAACCAAAAAACCCCCATGCTAAATAGTTTCTAAATTTTGTCCTGAGTTTATAAATACCCAATGTTTACACGTTATTTGCTTTTTTTGCAAGTTATAGGGCAATAAGTACATGTAGCACTTTGCTATTTCCAATCCACTTTGTTTCAAAATTAGCGATAGTTACATTGTAACACTGATATCTGTCAGGAATCCCTGAAAAACCTTTCACATATATATATATATATATATATATTTTTTAGTAGACAATCCAAAGTATTGATCTAGGCCAGTGATGGCGAACCTATCATAGCTGGCACGCAGAGGCCTGTCTGTTGGCACCTGAGCCTTAGCTCCACAACTATCTCGCACTGTTCCTTAAGAGACTTGTCCAGCCTGTAAATAGCGCAGCATGCCTGCGCAAGATTACGTAGGTGGAGCGTGACAGATCAGCGCACCAAACTTTGAACAAACCACTCACAGTGAAGCACGCGCAAACAGTGACAGCACCAGGGAAAAGGCCAGGACAGCAGCAGTAGCGGCAAGAGAGGTGGCGGATTTCTGAACTCAAGGTAAGTTACTGGTCAGGTGCAGAATGACCAGGCAATGCAGACCTTGAAAGGAGTTATTGTGTTCATGTCGGGCCACTTTGGATATAAGTAGATGTATATGCATGACTATGAGGTAGGATCATACAATCCCTCACCAATTGGGAGGTATCACTGGGAACGAAGATGTCTGCATTCCTATGCATCATTTGAAATCTGAAACCAGGTTTAGTCCCTTGGTATAATTGTGTACAAACTAAAGATCCAGTTAAGTTCCAGTTGCAATATTCTTATCTCTGTCAGCACCATGTTTTGGCACATGGTTAATAATGATATCTTTCAATGAAGTTAAAGTAAATCCTCTCTTCATGAAATGGCAGACCATTAGTTTGTCAGAGGTTTCTTCTTCAAAGCTGTTCTTATAGCCATCCTTCTTTCACATATGTAGCTGATTTTTACTATGTTGATTTTACATTCTGTATTAATGCTAAATTATTTGTGATTTTCAAATGTATTTTTCTTCCACTGTTTGTGAGCAAAAAGCTTAAACATCTTACTGTAAAATGAAACGGGATGCAAGTGTAGCCTTTTGCTTCATCCTTGACCCTCTTTGTAAGCTTTGGTTCACCATTGTAGATTTCTCTCTCCCACCTTCTGCACTCCCCTTTCTCTCTCCCCCTTTTCTCTCTGCCCCACTTTCCCTATCTTCCCTCTCTCTGTCAATTCTTCTATTTCTCTCCCCTTTCCCTCTCTCTCTTTCCCTCTTTTTACTTTCTGTCTCTCTCTTTCCCTCTCTCATCCCCCCTTTTCCTATCCCCTTGTTTTCTCTCTCTCTCTCTTACGCTATCTCACTCTTTCCCCATTCCCTCTTACTCTTCCTCCCTTTTTCCTCTATCTCCCATTCCCTTTCTCTCTCCCCCTTTTTCTTCTCCCTATTCCCTTTCTCTCTCCCTCCTTTCCCTCTCTCCCCCTTTCCCTCTATCTCCCCTTTGCCTCTCTCTCTCTTCCAACCATTTTCTCTCTCTCATCCCTCCTTTCCCTCTCTCTTTCTCAATCTCCCTGTTTCTCCCCTATTCCCCTTCTCTCTCTCTCTCTCTCTATCCCCTTTTTCCTCTCTCTCTTTCTAGCTCTCTCTATCACTTTCTTTCTCTCTATCACTTTCTTTCTCTCTCTCTCTCCCTTTCTCTCTCTCCCCATCTTCCTTTATCTCTCTCTCTATATATATCCCTTTCTCTCTCTCTCTCCCCCTTTCCTCTTTCTTTCCCCCCCCCCTCTCTTCCCCTTCTCGCTCTCCCCCCCCTTCCCTCTATTTCTCTGTTGGCACTTTAAGATAAATAAGTTGCTTTTGTGTTGCAATTTAGGCACTCGGGCTCAAAAAGGTTCGCCATCACTGATCTAGGCCCATTTTGGTATATTTCATGCCACCATTTCACCGCCAAATGTGATCAAATAAAAAAATCGTTATCTTTTTCACTAACTAGAATTATTTACAAACAGCTTGTGCAATTATGACACAAATGGTTGCTGGATGTAAATGCTTCTCTGAGATCCCTTTGTTCAGAAATAGCAGACATACAGTATATGGCTTTGGCATTGCTTTTTGGTAATTTGAAGGCCGCTAAATGCCGCTGTGCACCATACTTGTATTATGCCCAGAAGTGAAGAGGTTAATTAGGTAGCTTGTAGGGTTAATTTTAGCTTTATTGTAGAGATTAGTCTCTGACCTGACACATCCCACCACCTCATCCCTCCCTGACCCCTCTCAAACAGCTCTCTTCCCGCCTCACAATTGTCTGCCAGTACTAAAATAAAAGCCTTAATATATATATATATATATATATTTTTTTTTTTTTTTTTTTAAATATATTATTTATATATTCAGTGTTGGATCTCCCCCCCTAGCCCCCAACCTTCCTGATCCCCCCCCCAAACAGCTCTCTAAACCTCCCCCCTCTACTTATTTGGACCATCTTACCCAGTTTGCTAAAAATGTTGCCTTTTTTATTAAAAAAAATAAAACACACAATTTTTCTGTAGTGTAGCTACCCCCCTCCCAGATCACTTTCCCAAAACTTGTTACCCCCTCTCCCTTACACTAAAGTTTTTCTGTAGTGTAGCGTTCCCGCATCCTCATGTATGCGCACCCTGACTCGACTTCCTTCATGACCGGACTCTCTCCAGCGTTGGGCTGCCCGCCTCCCTCGTATCCCTCCCACGCCACCAACGATCGGCACCATCACTGGCCCTCTCTGCATCGGTTGCCTAAAAAAGGGTACTGCACAATGCCTGAATAGTGAGGCATTGCTGCAATACCCTGAAAGCGTCTAGAAGCAGTCACAATTGTTTCCAGCGCTTGAAACCCCAGAGGACGTGCCAGACACGTCCTTGGTTGTTAACGACCGTTTTTTTTGTAGGACGTGCCTGGCACGTTCTTGGTCGTTAAGGTGTTGAAGGACCAGTAAATACAGTAGATTTGCATAATCAACAAATGCATGATAAAAAGACAATGCAATAGCACTTAGTCCAAACTTCAATTGAGTCATTTTTTTCTGACAAATTTCAAAGTAATCCCTATTTCCACCTAAAGGGGATGAGAGTCCACGGCTTCATTCATTACTGTTGGGAATTAAGAACCTGGCCACCAGGAGGAGGCAAAGACACCCCAGCCAAAGACTTAAATACCTCCCCCACTTCCCTCATCCCCCAGTCATTCTTTGCATTTCGTCAAAGGAGGATGGCAGAGGAGTGCCGGAGTTTTGAAATAGTCTTTGATGGAGGGTAGTACTCTTCACATTGGGACTGGAGTTTTAAGTAGTCCAGTCAGCCTCTCAGTGAGAGCCTGGGCGAAAGTTAGAGTCCGGAGATGCAGGGAGAGTTTGTGCGAAACCATCCCAACTCATTAACAGCTCCATAAGCAATCAGCGTTGACGAATTTCGCTGCCTGCTTTCTTCACTCAAGTCCATGTCAGGAGCGAGGCTACTAACCTGTCACACTTGAAGGGCCGTGTTCCTGTTCCACGGCATAGATTCTAGTTAGATCGTTTCATTTTTTAATTAATAATGATAACATAGAAGACAGGGTTATCTACCCTAACACGCAAGTGATGGAGGACTCTGACGCGTTGGATGGCTTTCCTTCCTTAACAAAGTCTCATTCCTGTGTTTATTGTGAGGAGGTTCTGGTAGATCAGCCTGCTCAACTATGTTCCACATGCCTTGATAAAGTTACAACATCTAAATGTAAATGGATGCCTAGTACTACTGAGCCGTCCACCTCTGAAAGTTCTTCGTGTCCCAGAAGGTGCGTTCCCTACATTCATCTCTGATTGCACATGCAGCGCCCAGGGGTCCAACCGTTACTCCTTCGGAAGATATTTGTTGGCCGTCAGACTTTGCGGACCAACTGGAATCAGCGGTTTCGAAAGTGATCCATGCCTTAGCACGTTCTGCTAAGCGCAAGCATAGGGTTTATCATAGCGGCCGGGCCCAGGGTTTGTCCATGCCGATGGCTGATCCAGAGGCTCTATACGATGACTAGGTCCACTCCGGAGTCCGTGTCATCTAAACCTCCGGCGGCGGAGGAGCCTGGTTATAGGTTTAGGATGGAGAATCTGTGCTTTCTGCTACAGCAGGTGCTTGCTACTCTGGAGGTTGAGGAAGCTAAGATACTGGAGAAACCTGCGATTCCTAAGCTTGACAAGGTATACGAGGACAGGGTAGTGCCTCAGTCTTTCCCGGTTCCCGTTAAGATGGCAAATATTATTAAGAATGAATGGGAGCGATTAGGGTCATCCTTTTCCCCTTCTTCTTTAAAAAAAAGCTGTTCCCCATTCCGGACTCTCAGCTTGAGCTGAGGGTGACCATCCCTAAGGTGGCTGGGGCCATTTCTACGCTCGCAAAGCGGACGACTGTTCCCTCGAGGATAGTTAGTGGTTTAAAGAGCCCATGGATAAAAAGCTAAAAAACATGTTGAGAAAGATGTTTCAGCACACGGGGTTTGTTTTTCAGCCAGCAACGGCCGCGACCTATTGGTGTGAATCCCTGTGTGAAATGGTCGAGGGGGAGACATCCATCGACGAGATACAGGAGAAGATTAAGGCGCTGAAGGTCGCCAATTCTTTCATCTGTGATGCCAATATGCAAATTATTCGGCTGAATGCCAAGGTGTCAGGTTTTTCTGTTTTAGCGTGCAGGGCACTGTGGCTAAAATCTTGGTCTGTGGACATGACCTCTAAAGCGAGGCTGTTGTCCCTGCCTTTTCAAGGAAAGATCCTGTTCGGTCCAGGATTGGATTTGATTATATCCACAGTTACGGGAGGCAAGGGAGCTTTCCTACCGCAGGATAAGAAGGCTAAGCCTAAGGTATCTACTTTTCGTCCCTTTCGTGCGGACAAGGCTCAGCGCCAGCAACCCTCCACGAAAGTGGACCAGTCCAAGGGATCTTGGAAGCCAGCTCAATCTTGGAATAAGTCCAAGCAGAGCAAGAAGACTGCCGAGACGGGGCGGCCCCCGACCGGTCTCCGGATGATGTAGGTGGCAGATTATCTCTATTCTCAGATGCATGGTTGCAGGATGTTCAGGACCCTTTGGTGCCTCCCAAGGTTACAGGATAGGGTTCAGATCCTATCCGCCCGAGGGCAGATTCCTCTTGTCAAACCTGTCTTCAAGACCGGAGAAGAGAGAGGCCTTTCTAGAGTGTGTGAGAGATCTCGCCTCTCTCGGGGTTATCGTACCAGTACCCCTACCCGAAAGGGGTCTAGGGTACTATTCCAACCTTTTTGTGGTTCCAAAGAAGAAGGGTACGTTCTGCCCGATTCTGGACCTAAAGTGTTTAAACAAGTTTCTGAGTGCTCCCTCGTTCAAAATGGAAACAATCAAATCTATTCTGCCCCTAGTTCAAGAGGGCCAGCTCATGACTACTATAGACTTGAAGGACGCTTACCTTAATGCGCCAATCCACAGGGATGACTTCAGGTTCCTAAGAATTGCATTTCTGGATCAACACTTCCAGTTTATGGCTCTTCCTTTTGGTCTGGCGATGGCCCCGAGAGTCTTCACAAAGGTTCTGGGGGCGCTGCTTGCAGTGGCGCCTTACCTGGACGACATCCTGGTTCAGGCGCCGTCGCTCAGCCTCGCAGAGGATCATTCGAGGGCTCTTCTGCTTCTGCTCCAATCTCACGGTTGGAAGATCAACTCAGGAAAGAGTTCCCTGGTTCCCAGCAACAGGGTGGAGTTCCTGGGTACGATAATAGACTATGTCCATGAAGATATTTCTCACACATCAGCGGCGCAAGAAGCTTGCATCCACCTGTCTTGCCCTTCAGTCCTCCTCAAGCCCATCGGTGGCTCAATGTATGGAGGTGATAGGTCTCATGGTGTCAAGCATAGATGTCAACCCATTCGCCAGGTTCCACCTCTGATCTCTTCAATTGTGCATGTTGAGACAGTGGAACGGCAGCGATCATTCAGATCTATTACAGCTGATATCCTTGGATGCTCGGACTCGGAACTCCCTCTCTTGGTGGATTCGTCCGGAGCAACTGTCCATGGGGACATCCTTCTTGAGACCGTCCTGGGAGATTGTAACCATGGACACCAGTCTGTCAGGATGGGGAGCTGTTTGGGGTGCCAGGATGGCACAAGGAAAGTGGTCCAGGGAGGAGTCTCTCCTGCCGATCAACATCCTAGAACTCTGAGCAATCTACAATGCTCTGAAGGCTTGGCCTTCTCTGGGGTCGGTCAGTTTCATCAGATTCCAGACCGACATTACCTCTGTGGCTTACATCAACCATCAGGGTGGTACGAGGAGCTCCCTTGCGATGAGGGAGGTGTCTCGGATTCTGGAGTGGGCAGAGTCCCACGACTGCTCGCTCTCAGCGATTCACATTCCGAGTGTGGACAACTGGGAAGCAGACTTTCTCAGCAGACAGTGCTTCCATCCGGGGGAATGGTCTCTTCACCCCAAAGTGTTTGCAGAGATTTGTCACAGATAGGGAATGCTGGAGATAGATCTCATGGCGTCCAGACTCAATTGCAAACTACCTCAATATGGGTCGAGGTCCAGGGATCCCCAACCAGAGCTGATAGATGCCTTAGTGGTTCCTTGGGGATTCAGCCTAGCTTACATTTTTCCTCCGTTACCACTTCTACCTCGCATAGTGGTACGCATCAAACAGGAGCGGGCCTCGGCCATTCTGATTGTTTCTTCATGGCCGCGAAGGATGTGGTTTGCGGATCTGGTGGAGATGTCATCTTCTCTGCCGTGGAGGTTACCCTGTCGTAGGGATCTGCTGTCACAGGGCCCCTTTCAGCATCAAAATCTAGATTCTCTGAGGCTGACTGCGTGGAGATTGAACGCCTAGTCTTAGCCAAGGCTTTTCTGAAAGTGTGATTGATACACTAATACAGGCAAGGTAGCCAGTCACTTGTCGCATCTACCATATGGTGTGGAGGACTTACTTGTCCTGGTGTGAGAAGTATGGATATCCTTGACATAAGGTGAAGGTATCCAGGATTCTGTCCTTTCTCCAAGATGGCTTGGAGAAGGGTCTTGCCGCTAGTTCCTTAAAAGGACAGATTTCGGCATTATCAATCTTGTTGCATAGGAGACTCACTGAGCTCCCTGACATACAATCTTTTGTTCAGGCAATTTCTAGAATCAGACCTGTCTTTAGGCAGTCGGCTCCGCCTTGGAGCTTAAACTTAGTCCTTAAAGTTTTGCAGAGGGTTCCGTTTGAACCTATGCATTCCATAGACATTAAGGTTCTGTCCTGGAAGGTTCTCTTCCTGTTGGCTATTGCATCGGCACGCAAAGTATCTGAGCTAGCTGCCTTGCAATGTGACCCTCCTTATCTGGTGTTTCATGCGGATAAGGCTGTACTGCGCACTGGGTTGGGGTTTCTCCCCAAGGTGGTGTCTAACCGTAACATCAATCAGGAAATAATTGTTCCTTCTTTGTGTCCTAACCCTTCTTCTTCAAAGGAGAGGTTACTTCATAACCTGGATGTGGTTCTTGCCTTGAAGTTTTATCTTCAGGCTACCAAGGATTTTAGACAGTCTACATCTTTTTGTGGTGTATTCTCGGAAGCGCAAGGGGCAAAGGGCCTCTGCTACTTTTTTGTCTTTTTGGTTGAGGAGTATGATTCGCTTGGCTTATGAGACAGCGGGACATAAGTCTCCTCAGAGGATCACGGCTCATTCAACTAGAGCTGTGGCTTTGTCTTGGGCCTTCAAGAATGAGGCCTCTATGTAGCAAATTTGTAAGGCGGCTACTTGGTCCTCCATACACATTTTTAAAAAGTTTTACAAGTTTGACATTTTTGCTTCTGCGGAAGCTGTTTTTGGGAGAAAGGTTTTGCAGGCTGTGGTGCCCTTGGATTAGGGTCCGCCTAATTAGAGCTTGGGTATATGTTCCCAACAGTAATGAATGAAGCTGTGGACTCTCCTCCCCTTTAGATGGAAAACATAAATTATGCTTACCTGATAATTTCATTTCTATCGAGGGGAGGAGAGTCCACGGCTCCCGCCCATATCTCCTATGGGCGGCCCTAAATTTAATACTCTTCTGGCACCATTTATACCCTATTTCTCCTACTGTTCCTGGTTCCCTCAGCAGAATGACTGGGAGATGAGGGAAGTGGGGGAGGTATTTAAGCCTTTGGCTGGGGTGTCTTTGCCTCCTCCTGGTGGCCAGGTTCTTAATTCCCAACAGTAATGAATGAAGCCGTGGACTCTCCTCTTCTTGATGGAAATTAAATCATCAGGTAAGCATAATTTATGTTTTCCACTCCTCCTGTATCATATGACAGCTATCAACCAATCACAAATGCATATACATATATTCTGTGAATACTTGCACATGCTCAGTAGGAGCTGGTGACTCAAAGTGTAAATATAAAGACTGCACATTTTGTTCATGAAAGTAAATTGTAAACTTGTTTAAAATTGCATGCTCTATCTAAAGCATGAAAGTTTAAAGGGACAGTCTAAACCAGAATTTTTATTGTTTAAAAGATAGATAATCCCTTTATTACCCATTCCCTAAATTTGCATAACCAACAGTTATAATAATACATTTTACTTCTGTAATTATCTTGTATCGAAGCCTCTGCAAACTGCCCTCATATTTCAGTTCTTTTGACAGACTTGCATTTTAGATAATCAGTGCTGACTCCTAGGTAACACCTCGTGTGTGAGCACAGTGTTAATCTATGACACATGAAATAACACCCTCTAGTGGTGAAAAACTGTCAAAATGTATTTATATAAGAGGCAGCCTTCAAGGTCTAAGAAATGAGCATGAGCCTCCTAGGTTTAGCTTTCAACTAAGAATACCAAGAGAACAAAGCAAAATTGATGATAAAAGTAAAATTGGAAAGTTGTTTAAAATTACATGCCCTATCTGAATCATGAAAGTTTAATTCTGATTAGACTGTCCCTTTAATTATGACTTGAGTGTCTGATTAACTAAATCACTGAATGATCTGACCAAACCGTGTCTTGTAGAAGGGTTAAACTTAATTGGTCAATAAAAAAAATATTTATTTTTTTTTGTATTGTGATGACCATGAAAAAAGAAGGTAAACGCTGGGTGGGGTGTTGTATTCTCCAAGCGTCAACTACTCCCAGCTGTGATATGCGTTGATATACAATGTTATGTGGTGTCTGGATTTTGAATAGGAATGGGGTGTGAAGGAATTTAAAGGGGGAAGTTGAAGAATTGTAGAATTTTTTTGATGAATCTGTAGGGGAACTTAAAGGGACAGTAAACCTTAAAAATAATGTTATATAATTCTGCACATAGTGCAGAATTATATAACTTTATATTAGCCAAACTTTGTAAATCATAATATTCCCTTTTTATTTTGTAAAAATACTGCTGTTTTACAGACCCGCTCTCTGTACTCTGCTGAGCAGGTCTGTTGTTTTTACTGAGCGCATCGGGCCAGCTGTATAGTCCCAGCCCGGCCCGACCGCGCCATTAGACACAGTGCAGCTCGCTCCTGCTGTCAGACAGAGCGGGAGCGAGCTGCACTGTGTCTAATGGCGCGGTCGGGCCGGGCTGTGACTATACAGCTGGCCCGATGCGCTCAGTAAAAACAACAGACCCGCTCAGCAGAGTACAGAGAGCAGGTCTGTAAAACAGCGGTATTTTTACAAAATAAAAAGGGAATATTATGATTTACAAAGTTTGGCTAATATAATGTTATATAAGTCTGCACTATGTGCAGAATTATATAACATTATTTTTAAGGTTTACTGCCCCTTTAATATTTCTTGTGTTTTCTTCCAATTGTAAGACTATTCCCCAAGTCTCTGTCTTTCTTACCTTCAGATAGCGAAATTATGAGAAAAAGAGAGGGCGCTAAGAGCTAAGTTCTCACCACATTTAGTCAAATAACAGGGGATACAAATGAAATTGAAATGAATACCTTTACTCACATTAAAATACAATTACAACATTACACATTAAAAAATAGAAGGGACGTCTCCCTTTAAAAATTGGAATACCACCTTAAAAATATATAGGATTACCACCTTAAAAATATAAAAATATGGAAAAAATATTTTTAGTTTAGTTAAAAATGTTTGAGCTTTGTAAAAAGATGTAGCAAGATTGTTATAATGTTAATATAGTTCAGCAGTGAGATCTTCACAGTCTTTGTAACAAAGTTTCTTGTGTTAACTGATCGAAAAAATGTTACAGTTCAGCGAAAAATATCAGCGTGGAGTTAATATAGTAGGATTTTTCATACAAGTAGAGCGATCATGTTGAACACCTTATTCAGGTTATACTCACACTCTTCCAAATGATTGTAATAGCGGCTTGATGACTTACACTTTTGGAGATTAACAAAAGTAAGCAATATCTCCAAAGTGTTAGTAACTTTTCTTACTTTCTTGAGTCGGCTGAACCAGGTCAGCGTGATTGGAAACTGCTTCCTTTGCTCCAAAATTCCTAAGCTTGAATCGGCTGAACCAGGTCAGCGTGATTGGAGACAGCTTGTTTTTTCAAACCTCCATATGTCAGATATTGTAGGATTTCCAAGGGGATAATGAAAAGTCCACAGACCCGCACTTAGCGTGAATCACGCGCGGGTTACAGATTTAAACTAGGTACCTAGATTTAAAAGTAGAGCAAAGTCTTTTATGGGGAACAACACAAGTAAGTCTACGCGTTTCACCCGATAGGGCTTTTTCAAGATACTGGTTCGTTCCCGGGACAGAGTTTAAATGATCCTTGGATTGTGTTCATTGGTTGTAAGATTTTCGATTAAAGGTGGAATTATGATAAAGCTTATTTGTACTTAAGGTGGTATGTTATCTTCGTTTGAATTGGGTTATCCGTTAAATCAATAAAAGCTGATACACATAATATTTATAAAAAGTTTTTATCGCGCTCAAACTTAGAAATAAAAATGTCATAGTTTATGTATGAATTTCAGTTAAGGTGGTAAAACTCGATTAAGGTGGTAAAACCAAAGGTGGTATTTTATTAAGAATTAATGAGTTTCATATCTATTGGGATAGACAATTTAATTTATCTAGTACATAAAGAATAGAAATGAACAAAGAAATTATTTGTTAGAATTCTTTGGGCTCAGCTTATCATATTTGGATATTAAATGGTGCTGAAGAATAAAGATGATTTTCGTTATATATAACCTTGTAGTAAATTAATCGAACTATAAAACCTTTTCTTGATTACTAAATGTTATAAAATTCATTTTTTTAAAAATTCTGAAGTTCTAAGGAATTATTTATCTTTTATACATTCTAGAGTAATTGTTATCAGTTTTCATATGGGATTTGGGATATTTTCATATATTGTCTATATATTAATTGTAAATATATTATATCTTAATTCCTAAAAAAGGGGATAGGTCTATCTCTGAGTTGAGACCTCGGGGGAAAAGGGTATCAAATTTGTAGATTAGTTCGGCTTCTTTTTTGAGTATTTTGCTTTCGAAGTCCCCTCCTCTCCAATCTCCTCTGACCTTACATATTCCCCAATATTTTAAATGCTGTAAATTATTTTTGTGGATCTCTCTAAAATGTTTATATAAGTGGGTGTCTAGATTCCCTTTTTCAATGTTGCAGAGATGTTCCCTGATCCTGTCACGTAAAAATCTGGTGGTCTCTCCAATATAAAATAAATCACATGAACATTTTAAAAGATATATAATGCCTTTATGAGAACATCTTATAATATCTTTAATTTTAAAATCTATATTTGTCCCTGTTATCTGAATGGAGCTAATTTTGCTACTATACCTACAAGCCCTACATGAAATGCAGGGAAAAAAAACCTTTTAGATTATTCCCTCTGAGATCTTGATCTGCCATAGTGACATTGTCTCTCTTTAGGACACTGGGAGCTAGAATTTGCTTTAGATTTCTAGCTTTTCTAAAAATGATTTTAGGTTTGTATGCTAGGAGATCTCCTATCAAGGGGTCTTTTTTGACTATGTGCCAATGTTTTGTAATTATTTTACGTAATATTTGGTGATCATCATTATAGTTTGTTATTAGTGCTACATCATACTCATTTTTATTCTCCCTGATGGCTGATGTGTTTTTATCTTTATACTGTAAGAGAGAACTTCTCTCTGTTGTTTTGGCTCTAGTCATGGCTCCTTCTAGTTCTTGCTCACTGTACCCTCTTTCGTAGAATCTCTGTTGGAGGACATTCACCTGGGTCTCAAAGTCTGTATATTTAGAGCAATTTTTCTTAATTCTAAGGTATTGGCCTATGGGTATATTGCCTTTCCATCTTTCATGGTGGCAACTCTTCTTATGTACATACCCATTACAGTCTACTGGTTTGAAGAATGTTTTAGAAGCTAAACTACCCTCATCTACGAATAATTCTAAATCTAGAAAAGAAATGGAAGTTTTACTATATTGGTAGGTGAAATGAAGACCCTTATCATTGGTATTCATCGCTTGAAAGAACAATTTCAGGTTTTCTTCCGAGCCTTTCCATATTATTAGTATATCATCTATATACCTCTTGAAGAGCACGAGGTCCGAGCCAAATTCATGTGACATAAGGAAGTGATCCTCCCAATCTCCCATGAATATGTTAGCATAACTTGGCGCGAACCTCGTGCCCATCGCGGTACCTTCTAGTTGAAGATAATATCTACCATTGAATTCGAAATAATTGTTTTCTAATATAAATTTTATTCCTTTTAAAATGAACTTTCTGAGATGATTATCCATATCTATATCTGATTCCAGAGTGTTTTCAATGGCCCTTAAACCCTGTTCATGATCAATGATCGTGTAAAGGGATGTAACGTCACTAGTTGCAAGAAAATAATTCTCTTCCCATTTAATTTTTTCAACTAATTGTAGTACTTGAGTGGAATCTTTCAAATAGGTGTTGAGATTTTTAACGTATTTCTGAAGAAATATATCCACATATCTGGAAAGATTGGATGTTATAGAGCCTATTCCAGATATGATGGGTCTCCCCGGAGGATTTATAAGATCCTTATGGATTTTCGGGAGGAAGTAAAAGATGGGGGTTCTAGGGAATTCAGGATACAAGTAATTGAATTCATTATCGTTAATAGTACCCCCATCCTTTCCCTCCTCCAAAATGCAAAGTAAATTTTTCTTAATCTTATTGATCGGGTTAAGTTCTAATATTTTGTATGTTTTGGGGTCACTCAATATTCTATTTGCTTCGGTTATATAATTGATTTTATTCATAATAACAACCCCCCCACCCTTGTCTGCTGGCTTTATAATTACGTCTTTGTCTTTCTGTAGTTTATCTATAATGTCTTTATCTTTTTTTGATAAATTAAAATTGGGCCTCGATTTTTTAGGGTTAAATTCTTTTAAATCTTTTAGGACCATTTTTTCAAAGGTTTCTATGTTAGATCCTTTGGCGTATGAGGGATAGAATTTGGATATGGGTCTAAGGTTAGTGTGGGTTCTTTTATCATCATTGTCTGTTACAATTTTAGGGAATTTGGATGGATTTACCTGTCTTTCTATGGGATTCTTCAGAAAATAACGTTTTAGTGTTAACTTCCTGATGAATTGTTTTACATGAATGTGGGTGTTGAATTTGTTAAGGGTAGTAGTTGGAGCAAATGATAAACCTAGTGATAATATCCTTTTTTCATCATTATTCAATTCTTTACTGCTCAGGTTAAAAATACCTGTGTTACCAATATTTATCTCACTCTCTTTGCCTCTCCTTCTATTCTTTCCTCCTCTTTGTCCTCTAATTGCCTTTTTCTTAGATTTGATGGGGTGTAGGATTTCTCTCTTTTTTCTAGAGCTGCAAGGTTCTTTGAAGTGCCCTCCCTCGGAGGGCTGTTGCCTAAAAAATCTTTCTCATTATTAATTATCCCGATATCACATTCATTATCTAAAGTTGCAAATCTATTGTTGGTTTCTAAATGCCAACTATCCATCCTTGATCTATTCCTCCTATTGTCATAGTATTCATCATTTGAATCATAATATGAATTTCTTTGTTGTCTTGTATTTTGCCAAAAGTTATGGTTATTATGGTTTCTGTTCTCATAATATTGGGATCTGTACCCATTTCTATATGTATCCCTAAAGTTTTGTGGTATTCTATTGCCATAGTAATTTTCAGAATTTTCATGGTATGTTCTATTGGGATAGTTGGGGTTGTGACGATATTGTTGGAAAGGAGCCTTATATCTATGTGTCCCATAGTTAGAACGATCTCTCCAGTTGGTATTGGATTGGTATTGTTCAGGATATTGTGTATCATGTGCATTCTCAAACTGGCCAATTTGTATGTTCCTATTCCCATATATCTCAAAATTTTTATTTTTTGGTATGTTAGGTGGTAAGTGGCCTCTAGAATGTTGTCTATTATTATGTTTATATTTATCCCAATCCTCAGATTGTGTAGTTGCTTTATTAGCATTTTCAATTCTGTCTTTTAATTCTTTAGTTTGTTCCAATAAATCATTCCTATCTCTTTCTAATTTCTTCCATTTGGTGTCTAGTAGGCCATGTTTAAGTTCTATCAATTTATTTACTAGAATATTCTGCCTTTCTTTAAAGTTAGGGTGTTCTCTCTTATTTTCTAATTGATTTTTAAGATCTGTAATTTTGGTATTAATTTCCTCTAAGGTTTCATTACGTGATTTTTTTATAATTTCAATCAATTTTAGTGAAGTTTCTTTTAATGCCAAATCCCATTCTTTTTGGTGTGTTTGTTTTAAAGTGAACGTGCATGCTTTCTTAAATTTCAAGCCTCTAGGGATTATGTTTAAATTAGTGTATTTTTCTAAAAAAACCAATTCCATTTTTTGTTTAATTTCTTTTACCATTAATTTGTCTAGTTCATTTACTAGTTGGTGAAAATCTAAAAGATTGCTTTGTGGGCGTTCCTCAGTGATATGTGTGTTACTTAATTCAGATAGTAAATTTTCTCTGAATGAAAAAAGTTCAGAGTCCATAGTGAAAATAAAGTGCTAAACGACAAGTGCTATGTGCAGTTACTACAAATAAGAATAATATATAATAGTTAAATGACTATAAATATGTGCAAAAAGCTGCTACACAATGGGGAAAGTAAAAACAGAAAAACACAGAAGTTTAGCGCTAATAGCTAAAAGAGAACAAGGCCACTCTAAAACAGTCACCCCAGGACTGTCAGGAAGAAAACGAAATTATGAGAAAAAGAGAGGGCGCTAAGAGCTAAGTTCTCACCACATTTAGTCAAATAACAGGGGATACAAATGAAATTGAAATGAATACCTTTACTCACATTAAAATACAATTACAACATTACACATTAAAAAATAGAAGGGACGTCTCCCTTTAAAAATTGGAATACCACCTTAAAAATATATAGGATTACCACCTTAAAAATATAAAAATATGGAAAAAATATTTTTAGTTTAGTTAAAAATGTTTGAGCTTTGTAAAAAGATGTAGCAAGATTGTTATAATGTTAATATAGTTCAGCAGTGAGATCTTCACAGTCTTTGTAACAAAGTTTCTTGTGTTAACTGATCGAAAAAATGTTACAGTTCAGCGAAAAATATCAGCGTGGAGTTAATATAGTAGGATTTTTCATACAAGTAGAGCGATCATGTTGAACACCTTATTCAGGTTATACTCACACTCTTCCAAATGATTGTAATAGCGGCTTGATGACTTACATTTACTAACACTTTGGAGATATTGCTTAATTCCAATTTTTAAAGGGAGACGTCCCTTCTATTTTTTAATGTGTAATGTTGTAATTGTATTTTAATGTGAGTAAAGGTATTCATTTCAATTTCATTTGTATCCCCTGTTATTTGACTAAATGTGGTGAGAACTTAGCTCTTAGCGCCCTCTCTTTTTCTCATAATTTCGTTTTCTTCCTGACAGTCCTGGGGTGACTGTTTTAGAGTGGCCTTGTTCTCTTTTAGCTATTAGCGCTAAACTTCTGTGTTTTTCTGTTTTTACTTTCCCCATTGTGTAGCAGCTTTTTGCACATATTTATAGTCATTTAACTATTATATATTATTCTTATTTGTAGTAACTGCACATAGCACTTGTCGTTTAGCACTTTATTTTCACTATGGACTCTGAACTTTTTTCATTCAGAGAAAATTTACTATCTGAATTAAGTAACACACATATCACTGAGGAACGCCCACAAAGCAATCTTTTAGATTTTCACCAACTAGTAAATGAACTAGACAAATTAATGGTAAAAGAAATTAAACAAAAAATGGAATTGGTTTTTTTAGAAAAATACACTAATTTAAACATAATCCCTAGAGGCTTGAAATTTAAGAAAGCATGCACGTTCACTTTAAAACAAACACACCAAAAAGAATGGGATTTGGCATTAAAAGAAACTTCACTAAAATTGATTGAAATTATAAAAAAATCACGTAATGAAACCTTAGAGGAAATTAATACCAAAATTACAGATCTTAAAAATCAATTAGAAAATAAGAGAGAACACCCTAACTTTAAAGAAAGGCAGAATATTCTAGTAAATAAATTGATAGAACTTAAACATGGCCTACTAGACACCAAATGGAAGAAATTAGAAAGAGATAGGAATGATTTATTGGAACAAACTAAAGAATTAAAAGACAGAATTGAAAATGCTAATAAAGCAACTACACAATCTGAGGATTGGGATAAATATAAACATAATAATAGACAACATTCTAGAGGCCACTTACCACCTAACATACCAAAAAATAAAAATTTTGAGATATATGGGAATAGGAACATACAAATTGGCCAGTTTGAGAATGCACATGATACACAATATCCTGAACAATACCAATCCAATACCAACTGGAGAGATCGTTCTAACTATGGGACACATAGATATAAGGCTCCTTTCCAACAATATCGTCACAACCCCAACTATCCCAATAGAACATACCATGAAAATTCTGAAAATTACTATGGCAATAGAATACCACAAAACTTTAGGGATACATATAGAAATGGGTACAGATCCCAATATTATGAGAACAGAAACCATAATAACCATAACTTTTGGCAAAATACAAGACAACAAAGAAATTCATATTATGATTCAAATGATGAATACTATGACAATAGGAGGAATAGATCAAGGATGGATAGTTGGCATTTAGAAACCAACAATAGATTTGCAACTTTAGATAATGAATGTGATATCGGGATAATTAATAATGAGAAAGATTTTTTAGGCAACAGCCCTCCGAGGGAGGGCACTTCAAAGAACCTTGCAGCTCTAGAAAAAAGAGAGAAATCCTACACCCCATCAAATCTAAGAAAAAGGCAATTAGAGGACAAAGAGGAGGAAAGAATAGAAGGAGAGGCAAAGAGAGTGAGATAAATATTGGTAACACAGGTATTTTTAACCTGAGCAGTAAAGAATTGAATAATGATGAAAAAAGGATATTATCACTAGGTTTATCATTTGCTCCAACTACTACCCTTAACAAATTCAACACCCACATTCATGTAAAACAATTCATCAGGAAGTTAACACTAAAACGTTATTTTCTGAAGAATCCCATAGAAAGACAGGTAAATCCATCCAAATTCCCTAAAATTGTAACAGACAATGATGATAAAAGAACCCACACTAACCTTAGACCCATATCCAAATTCTATCCCTCATACGCCAAAGGATCTAACATAGAAACCTTTGAAAAAATGGTCCTAAAAGATTTAAAAGAATTTAACCCTAAAAAATCGAGGCCCAATTTTAATTTATCAAAAAAAGATAAAGACATTATAGATAAACTACAGAAAGACAAAGACGTAATTATAAAGCCAGCAGACAAGGGTGGGGGGGTTGTTATTATGAATAAAATCAATTATATAACCGAAGCAAATAGAATATTGAGTGACCCCAAAACATACAAAATATTAGAACTTAACCCGATCAATAAGATTAAGAAAAATTTACTTTGCATTTTGGAGGAGGGAAAGGATGGGGGGTACTATTAACGATAATGAATTCAATTACTTGTATCCTGAATTCCCTAGAACCCCCATCTTTTACTTCCTCCCGAAAATCCATAAGGATCTTATAAATCCTCCGGGGAGACCCATCATATCTGGAATAGGCTCTATAACATCCAATCTTTCCAGATATGTGGATATATTTCTTCAGAAATACGTTAAAAATCTCAACACCTATTTGAAAGATTCCACTCAAGTACTACAATTAGTTGAAAAAATTAAATGGGAAGAGAATTATTTTCTTGCAACTAGTGACGTTACATCCCTTTACACGATCATTGATCATGAACAGGGTTTAAGGGCCATTGAAAACACTCTGGAATCAGATATAGATATGGATAATCATCTCAGAAAGTTCATTTTAAAAGGAATAAAATTTATATTAGAAAACAATTATTTCGAATTCAATGGTAGATATTATCTTCAACTAGAAGGTACCGCGATGGGCACGAGGTTCGCGCCAAGTTATGCTAACATATTCATGGGAGATTGGGAGGATCACTTCCTTATGTCACATGAATTTGGCGCGGACCTCGTGCTCTTCAAGAGGTATATAGATGATATACTAATAATATGGAAAGGCTCGGAAGAAAACCTGAAATTGTTCTTTCAAGCGATGAATACCAATGATAAGGGTCTTCATTTCACCTACCAATATAGTAAAACTTCCATTTCTTTTCTAGATTTAGAATTATTCGTAGATGAGGGTAGTTTAGCTTCTAAAACATTCTTCAAACCAGTAGACTGTAATGGGTATGTACATAAGAAGAGTTGCCACCATGAAAGATGGAAAGGCAATATACCCATAGGCCAATACCTTAGAATTAAGAAAAATTGCTCTAAATATACAGACTTTGAGACCCAGGTGAATGTCCTCCAACAGAGATTCTACGAAAGAGGGTACAGTGAGCAAGAACTAGAAGGAGCCATGACTAGAGCCAAAACAACAGAGAGAAGTTCTCTCTTACAGTATAAAGATAAAAACACATCAGCCATCAGGGAGAATAAAAATGAGTATGATGTAGCACTAATAACAAACTATAATGATGATCACCAAATATTACGTAAAATAATTACAAAACATTGGCACATAGTCAAAAAAGACCCCTTGATAGGAGATCTCCTAGCATACAAACCTAAAATCATTTTTAGAAAAGCTAGAAATCTAAAGCAAATTCTAGCTCCCAGTGTCCTAAAGAGAGACAATGTCACTATGGCAGATCAAGATCTCAGAGGGAATAATCTAAAAGGTTTTTTTCCCTGCATTTCATGTAGGGCTTGTAGGTATAGTAGCAAAATTAGCTCCATTCAGATAACAGGGACAAATATAGATTTTAAAATTAAAGATATTATAAGATGTTCTCATAAAGGCATTATATATCTTTTAAAATGTTCATGTGATTTATTTTATATTGGAGAGACCACCAGATTTTTACGTGACAGGATCAGGGAACATCTCTGCAACATTGAAAAAGGGAATCTAGACACCCACTTTGTGACAGACCCTTCGGTCAGGACTGAAAGTGTTAACTTTATTTTCTAACCACAAGTGGCTGGCTCCAGCTACAATCTAATTAATGCTTAGCATTCTATTGTTTGATCACCTCCAGAGAGAAAGTGATAAGAAGAGTCAAGAGTGTCTTGTGGTTGAAGTGTTTAAGTAATATAATCCTATTGTATCATGTCAAGGGCGCTTCTCCCTTTTATCTAATGTACAACATTCTTTCAACCCCCATCTGAGGGGGGGTCAAAAACCTGTATAAATCTGTGTGCTGCCTTCAAATAAAGATGTCATTCTGTTTTAAACCTGAAACTGGCTGGGTTGTGAATTGCTGATTGTCTATGCAGGACATTGTTCATCTGGGGTTAACCCTTGGTACACAGTTGGTACCGTAACATTGGTGGCAAGCGACGGAATGAACCTTATCGCCCAGAAGAGCAACTACACATGCCAGTAACCTCAGGAAGAGGGGGATTATTACAATACTGACTAAGATGGAAAGAGTACCAGGGACAGAAGGAACCAATGGGCCCAGCATAGCAGACAGAACCCCCGCAGAAGCAAGCTTTGATCGGGCGGTTAAAATAAGACTGGCACATTATGGCCCCAACCCATCTGCGGAAATTATCGACCGGGTCATAGCAGCTGTGGAGGCCAACCTACTTCGCCAAAGCGGCGCTGCAGCAAACCCAGTGGAAAAGAGAAAAGTAAATTTTGCAGCTTTTAAAAACTTCCTGGAAACAGAAGGAGAGATTGATGGGTACCTTGCGGATTTTGAGAGGCAATGTGCACTACACAAGGTACCCGCAGAGGACTGGGTCATGATATTATCCGGAAAATTATCCGGCCGGGCCAGTGAGGCTTTTCGGGCCATTCCAGATGAGGAAGTCAGGGATTATAATACTGTAAAAGAGGCTCTGCTCTCCAGGTATGCGGTTACGCCGGAGGCATACCGGAGACGGTTCAGAGACACTGTTAAATTGGCTGGTGATTCCTACCTTGAGTGGGCATGTAAGGTGCACCGCACAGCAGCTCGCTGGATAGCGGGGTGCCAAGCCGTATCTGGGGAAGAGGTGCTGCAGCTATTCCTGTTGGAACATTGCTTCGACAAGTTACCCGCAGGAGTTCGAGAGTGGGTTCGGGACCGTAAACCCTCCACCCTGCATGAAGCTGCTCGCCTGGCAGATGAGTATACGGATGCCCGCAAACTGGACACTGCTACCACTAAGCCCCCTGCCAGAGTGGAGTACAGACCCCCAGTCACCCCAGCAGCTGCCAGTTACCAACCCCCGGCGCACCGCTATACCACACGGCCTCTGGCCACGAACTACCCTCAGAGAGCCCGGTTCAATTCGCGGGGCTACTCACAACCTATTCGGTGCTTTGGATGTAAGCAACTAGGGCACAAAAGACCAGAGTGTCCCCTAAATGCAGCGAACCAAGCACAGTCCTGGAGAAGACCTGCCGGCGGAATCACACGTAACCCTCAGCCTGCGGCCCGCTACGTAGAGGCGCAAGAATGCTGGAGCATCCTACATGAGGCAGACCTTGTGCAAGCTGCCCACCGGAATAACCGGCAACTGGTTAAAGTGAATGGGAAGGAGGTCAGTGGTCTATGGGATACTGGTGCTACCATGACCTTGCTTCGAAAGAACTTGGTGTCTGAGAAACAGCACACAGGAGACACTGTGGCTGTGAGGGTAGCAGGGGGCACTGTGTTCCGCCTGCCTGTTGCCAGGGTGCATTTGGATTGGGGAGGGGGCGCTAGACCTGTGAATGTGGGGGTCATGAAGGATTTACCAGCTGATGTTCTCCTTGGAAATACCTTGGTCCCCCTTGTTTCTGCCTATGCTCCCATGGGTCCCGCTGATGTTAACCCTGTGACTACCCGTGCTCAGATCCGTGCAGCAGAGACTGACCCCCCTGCTGCTAAGCCCCAGGACGCTGAGCTCAGTAAATCTCTATCCGCTATTGATACGTGGAAGTCCCGTTACAATGCGCTGATGAAGGAGAAGAGGAGCGCAGAGGAAAAAGCACGTTTAGAACAGGAATCTCTGCTAGACAGGCTGCACCGACAGACTGCAGAAAACACCAGCTTGAGAGTGGAACATGAAACCTTAAAGACAAACTTAGTGACACTTGAGGAGAAGCCGACGCTGGCTCATAGTGAGGTGCAGCAACTCAAGGGCACCCTATGTCAGTATGAAGGGATTGTGGATACCTATAAAGAGCAGGTACAGAAAACTCGTAAAGAAGCTGATGAGATTTTGAAGGACTGTTTAGCCCTAGTCTGGGCACTGAGGAAGTTGAACCCTTGTTTGTATGGACAGGAATTCTCTCTCATAACGGGAATACAAATGGATTGTCCCAGCAAACTGACATGCCTACCACCCCTTAGTCCGGTCATCCCCAGGTTGACCCGCAAAAGGGTCAAGCCGGGTCTGCCGGAGTGTTCCACAAGGGGGGAGCTATGTGACAGACCCTTCGGTCAGGACTGAAAGTGTTAACTTTATTTTCTAACCACAAGTGGCTGGCTCCAGCTACAATCTAATTAATGCTTAGCATTCTATTGTTTGATCACCTCCAGAGAGAAAGTGATAAGAAGAGTCAAGAGTGTCTTGTGGTTGAAGTGTTTAAGTAATATAATCCTATTGTATCATGTCAAGGGCGCTTCTCCCTTTTATCTAATGTACAACATTCTTTCAACCCCCATCTGAGGGGGGGTCAAAAACCTGTATAAATCTGTGTGCTGCCTTCAAATAAAGATGTCATTCTGTTTTAAACCTGAAACTGGCTGGGTTGTGAATTGCTGATTGTCTATGCAGGACATTGTTCATCTGGGGTTAACCCTTGGTACACAGTTGGTACCGTAACACACTTATATAAACATTTTAGAGAGATCCACAAAAATAATTTACAGCATTTAAAATATTGGGGAATATGTAAGGTCAGAGGAGATTGGAGAGGAGGGGACTTCGAAAGCAAAATACTCAAAAAAGAAGCCGAACTAATCTACAAATTTGATACCCTTTTCCCCCGAGGTCTCAACTCAGAGATAGACCTATCCCCTTTTTTAGGAATTAAGATATAATATATTTACAATTAATATATAGACAATATATGAAAATATCCCAAATCCCATATGAAAACTGATAACAATTACTCTAGAATGTATAAAAGATAAATAATTCCTTAGAACTTCAGAATTTTTAAAAAAATGAATTTTATAACATTTAGTAATCAAGAAAAGGTTTTATAGTTCGATTAATTTACTACAAGGTTATATATAACGAAAATCATCTTTATTCTTCAGCACCATTTAATATCCAAATATGATAAGCTGAGCCCAAAGAATTCTAACAAATAATTTCTTTGTTCATTTCTATTCTTTATGTACTAGATAAATTAAATTGTCTATCCCAATAGATATGAAACTCATTAATTCTTAATAAAATACCACCTTTGGTTTTACCACCTTAATCGAGTTTTACCACCTTAACTGAAATTCATACATAAACTATGACATTTTTATTTCTAAGTTTGAGCGCGATAAAAACTTTTTATAAATATTATGTGTATCAGCTTTTATTGATTTAACGGATAACCCAATTCAAACGAAGATAACATACCACCTTAAGTACAAATAAGCTTTATCATAATTCCACCTTTAATCGAAAATCTTACAACCAATGAACACAATCCAAGGATCATTTAAACTCTGTCCCGGGAACGAACCAGTATCTTGAAAAAGCCCTATCGGGTGAAACGCGTAGACTTACTTGTGTTGTTCCCCATAAAAGACTTTGCTCTACTTTTAAATCTAGGTACCTAGTTTAAATCTGTAACCCGCGCGTGATTCACGCTAAGTGCGGGTCTGTGGACTTTTCATTATCCCCTTGGAAATCCTACAATATCTGACATATGGAGGTTTGAAAAAACAAGCTGTCTCCAATCACGCTGACCTGGTTCAGCCGATTCAAGCTTAGGAATTTTGGAGCAAAGGAAGCAGTTTCCAATCACGCTGACCTGGTTCAGCCGACTCAAGAAAGTAAGAAAAGTTACTAACACTTTGGAGATATTGCTTACTTTTGTTAATCTCCAAAAGTGTAAGTCATCAAGCCGCTATTACAATCATTTGGAAGAGTGTGAGTATAACCTGAATAAGGTGTTCAACATGATCGCTCTACTTGTATGAAAAATCCTACTATATTAACTCCACGCTGATATTTTTCGCTGAACTGTAACATTTTTTCGATCAGTTAACACAAGAAACTTTGTTACAAAGACTGTGAAGATCTCACTGCTGAACTATATTAACATTATAACAATCTTGCTACATCTTTTTACAAAGCTCAAACATTTTTAACTAAACTAAAAATATTTTTTCCATATTTTTATATTTTTAAGGTGGTAATCCTATATATTTTTAAGGTGGTATTCCAATTTTTAAAGGGAGACGTCCCTTCTATTTTTTAATGTGTAATGTTGTAATTGTATTTTAATGTGAGTAAAGGTATTCATTTCAATTTCATTTGTATCCCCTGTTATTTGACTAAATGTGGTGAGAACTTAGCTCTTAGCGCCCTCTCTTTTTCTCATAATTTCGTTTTCTTCCTGACAGTCCTGGGGTGACTGTTTTAGAGTGGCCTTGTTCTCTTTTAGCTATTAGCGCTAAACTTCTGTGTTTTTCTGTTTTTACCTTCAGATAGGCCATCTTTAATAATTGAACCTACTTGCGTCAGAAGGGAGGTAAAATCAGCTTTTGTAGGAAAAAAGGGCTGTTTTAGAGCTTGCATTCTCAAGATCTTCCTCTGATTCAGTCAGAAGAGAGGGTACAGGAGTTGAAGCAGTCGCCTCTAGAATTTTAAAGTATGCATTCAATTTGTCAGATTTAGATTGACATTTAGAAGCCATGAGAGCTCATAAAGTTAATAAATGCAGTGTATTTAAATTGCTTGATTGGATTGGAGGCATTACAAGGATATAGTTCTTCTTAAATTGTTGAGTCTTAGAATACAGAACTCAAGTTAGTTTCTGGGCCCAAGCTATTTAGGCGTTAGTATATATAAGATCACATTAAAGTATGTTCAGATGTCCTCTTTCTGTATAGGACTTTAATACAGTCCCATATTTAACATGTAGTGATGTTGGAAGTATGTCCAATAATCTAGAAAGCTTTCCAACAGCTCTTAATTGGGCTATATATTATCCATTTTATTTAAATAATATTTTTATTAAGGCATTACAATTTCAACATAAAAAAGTATACAGAATTACAATGTACAGTATAGCTAATAGTATTATCTGTTCTGCTGATATAGAGTTCACAATAGTCTGTGTAGTTGTAAGGTATCCACACTGTCCACTGTAGTTTCTAATATGTAGTGCCTTAAAATTTTTGTTATATAAGTAAACAACAAAATAACTGCCTATATATCCTTTATCACCTAATAGAAAGATATAGAGAACAAGTATGAAACAAATTGAAGTCTTTGTAATACAGTACATCATTGAGGTCAAGTATGTAGGTAAGGAGTACTTTAGTAATTCTGTGTGTTTCAAGACAATAACAAATCTAAGTGTAAATTTATGACAGACAGGGTATAGTGAGATTGAGCTAAGATTTATTATACAGGAGACTTAATTTGGCTTGTAAACCCTCCCTCCATTGAGAATGGAGCTGGTCGCTCTTGGACCCTTGCTGAAAGGTAAAACTACTCTTAGGAAGAAGTACAAGCAATAGCTCACATGTGGTTCTTTTCATGGCACAACTGAGAACTCCTAGCAGGTTCAATCAGTATATCTTATTGTGAACAAAAATTTAACATGTAAGGAGAAATTAGTGAGTGGGTTATTGTATAAAAAGACCTCACAATATATAGACAAGTTTTGAGAACTCCTCATAGATGTGATAGTGACCATATAACTTAGACCTATATGATATCCAGCTACTGAATAATGAAGCTAGTCTGTGTTTGTATACATTCAACCTCTGATGATAGACACTTTATGAGGCTCAGAAGGCAAGCAAGATCCCTGCTCATCATATATAGATCTTTTGTTAAATAAAAGAGGGTGGAAGTTGTTGCTACTAAAGGATTTAGTAATAATTACAATTTTTAATCTATGGGTCCCCAAGACCTAATGCAGTTATGATAATATGCTTATGCTCTAGCTCCCACAAGCAAAAGAGTAGTCAGGAAGGTGCAATCTACCTGCAAAGCTAATTTAAAAATTATAGGAGTACATGTTGGGGATTACTACACAGCAGTTACATCTAACCAAATATAGAATGGTTAGTTTATGGTTCATCTTAGATACTTTCAATTAAGCTCTTGCCACTTAGGTTCAATATAGTATACACACATATATAAGAGCAGACAACCACACACCAATATAAACACTAACAGAATAGCATACATAAACTTGTTGAACATTGGGCAAAGTCCCAGAGATGTAAATGTAATGTCCAAAGTTCTTAACCGATCCCGCTTTTCAGGGTAATGATCCACTCCACTAGACACTGTCCATTTTCTTAATTTCCTTCTGCTAGACTTTGTGAGTAATTGCAGGCCCCACAGTTATGTTAATAAGAGCGTTCTTGGCAGATCCACGATTGAAGTCCCTCAATATGCTTACATGACTAGTTATCAGCACCACCATGGTACTCGACACTGTAGTCAAGAGTACTGCCTCCTGGTCAGCCCCTGAGTGACCGGCCGCATCGCCCTGAGGGACATCCAGAGCCCGCTGCTCCTTGTGATTATGCCACATATGCCGAGGTTTTACACATTTTCCAGCGTCTTCCTGTGCTGGGGTTTCAGGAGACGCAGTTCTTAACACCACCATCGGCTCCAATATGTTTCAAGACACACTAGGTGAGGTTGCTGCATCGTGGTCATTGACAGCTATGGATCTGCAGCATGCGGGTTAGCTCGGCAAACCCCTTCTCCATCTTTAGATGCCAATTTTTTCAACAAGGTCTGTAGAGTAGAGTTTAATTCCTCCATGATAAAATACAAGTGAAAAAACAGACTGCAAGCTGTTTTACCCTGATATTCAGGGGGAGGATGCCAATGTTTCTTGTACAGGCGGCCGCCTAAGTCCTTGCCTGTCCAAATCAGTTCTCAGGCAATTTAGGTACATCGAGTTTGATATAATGTTAAACACCATGTCATGGGGTGCTACTTCTTGTGTTTCCATACACAGACGGATTATGTAGGGAAGGATAATCGTTGGATCTTTTTTTTTCCAAGAGCTTCATACATTGCAATCTAGTATGGACACTGCTCAGACACCCTCTTTCCCCCCCCCCCCCCATATCAATTTTAATTAAGCTTAAAGCCTAAAGTCCTAAATCTTACATGTGGTATAGAACAAACTGATTAACTATAAGAAGTTTTAAAACATGGTGCGGCATGTAAACTTGCTCTTTTGTATATGTACTCACTCCATTGGACCTTCTTTGTGTAGCCCTGCAATTCAGTGATCCAGGAAGCAGTCTATTTAGTGAGCTCCTCACAGATACCAGGGTACTCACAAGAGTGGCAGCAATCCTTTGTGTTGATAGAAGCCAGCTGAGGTATTGCAGTGTTTCAGCTCACTGACCGAAGACTGCTGAATGTTGTCTGTCCCTTCCCAATCACCTCAAGCTAGTAATGAGTCGCAATTCAGGCAGAATAAGCGGACAGGAACTTGAATTGATAGGTTATATAAACATTAAATTTCAATAAAAGCATATATTAAAAGAGCACTGCCAAATGCAACAACACACTCTGCATTTCTCAGCCCTCCGGCCGTTTCATCAGGCATGTTGCCCTATCGTGTCTAAGTCTAATTATATACATCTTTGACCAATCAAAACAAAAATAGACAAAGCACCATTACTACATCATGATGAGTGTCATCATCATATATAATATTGTCCTATCAAAACCAATAAACATGTTAATACAGCATTTCTACAAACATATATTGTAAAGTGCATCAACAGTTATATTGGAATTTTGGTCTGCATCCATGCCGCTTCAAAAATCCGGACATGAGCATTATTACTAAAGCTTATAGTAACATTGTCTTTTTGAACATATATATATATATATATATATATATATATATATATATATATATAATTACTACTAAACGTATATACTTTTGCGCATATATTGTAAAACTTACATTGTCAGCTATATTAAGATTAGGGTCCTCATCCATAACGCTAGGATAAACACCCAAAGGGGCTTGCTCCTCCTTTTGGGCCACCCACTCAAAACAGAGGGAACACTGGCCAATGATAAAACCAGGGGAGTGTACACATAAAAAAGACCCTCCTATCTTGCTACACGTTGCCTCATCCTTGGCAAAAGTATCAGTTGATAAGATGCACATAAAGTATCACAAGTACCATAATTGCACACAACAAAATTAAAACAAGAGACTGTATGTAAAATAATAAGCTTCACTATATATACACTAACATTGTCCTTTTAAACATTTATCATATATATAAATATTTATTGTTAATACATAGTTACTACAAACATATATAATGTTGCACATAATGTAATGCTTACATAGCCAGCTGTATAAAGATTAGGGTCTGCATCCATACCGCTATAATATGCGGCTAAGATAAAAACCCAGACATGATCAGGGCTTTCTCCTCGCAATGGGCCACCCACCCAAAACATAAAGAGCTAACATTGCCCAATGATAAAACCAGGTGAGTGTACTCATAAAAAACACCCTGCTATCTTGCTACATGTAGCCTTATTCTTGGCAAATTTATCAGTTGATAAGATGCACATATAAAGTATCACATGTACACACTATGAAATTAAAACAAGAGACTGCATGCAAAATAGGCAAACCCCTCACAAAACAGAGGAATAAAAAGGAACATTGTGTATTGTGGTCTAAAGTACCCAACAGATAATTACTTGAGAGCCAAACACATCCCTGAGTATTGAAAAATCATAAAATTAACAATCTAATAGAATGTGAAAAAAAAAGTGTATAAATAGATCTAAAAATGGGCGTATTCACCACAAACTGTTAGTGATCTTAGTCATGAAAAAGTGAGCTCACATCCATCTATCATGATATAAATACTTAAAGGGACACTGAACCCAATTTTTTTCTTTTGCAATTCAGAAAGAGCATGCAATTTTAAGCAAATTTCTAATTTACTCCTATTATTTTTTTCTTTGTTCTCTTGCTATCATTATTTGAAAAAGAAGGCATCTAAGCATTTTTTGGTTTCAGTACTCTGGACAGCACTTTTTTATTGTTGGAAGAATTTATACACCAATCAGCAAGAACAACACAGGTTGTTCACCAAAAATGGGCCGGCATCTAAACTTACATTCTTGCATTTCAAATAAAGATACCAAGAGAATGAAGAAAATTTGATAATAGGAGTAAATTAGAAAGTTGCTTAAAATGTCATGCTCGATCTTAATCACGAAAGAAAAAATTTGGGTACAGTGTCCCTTTAACTAAAAATATACTGCAAAAAGATGTGCACTCCATGAAGATAGAGTACAAAATAAGAAAAAAAAATAAAAAAATGTATACATATATAATTTAGCTCTGAAATAGTGAATACCCTATAATAATGTGTGTGCTAGCTTGATGCTATTAATACTAGTGATCATATGCCCTATGGTATGTCTATGCTCCTGAATTTAGGAGATTGTGCAATATCTCTTTAAAATAAAAAAAATACATAGTATTTGACCATTTAATGTGCAATCTTTTGTGCTAAAATAAAAACAAACTAAAATATATAGATGTATAAATACATTGGATTAAA
This sequence comes from Bombina bombina, assembly GCF_027579735.1. Classification (NCBI taxonomy): domain Eukaryota; kingdom Metazoa; phylum Chordata; class Amphibia; order Anura; family Bombinatoridae; genus Bombina; species Bombina bombina. The sequence continues at coordinate 455,451,022 of NC_069502.1, forward strand.
CTATGAATAGTTTCCTCCACAAAAGGGAGAGTCCCATACAGATACTGATAAATGTCCCAATTGGATCAGACCCACTTCCCTACACAAGTGGCAATGAAATAAAATATATCAACCATCAGGAAAAGGCTGATAGATCAATAACCTAATTGAGAAAAGGTTCTGAATTTGTGGATCCAAAACATTTTCCTCTGTCTCAATCTGCTGACCCTATTGGTTCCTACTGTGCTAGGAATCCTCACCAGAGAGGTGATCTGCATTTTACAATCAAGTTTTCTATTATGTAAAAAGTGGTGTCTGGATACATTATATTCCTTAAATGCTCACTGCATCTCCTAATTTTTCTAGAAGAGCATCCTAAATACCACATTCACAGGAAATTACATTTACCACAAAGGTAGAATTACATGTTAATCTCTCAAGGATCTTAAACTGTTGACCTGTGACACAAGAGAATAAACTAGAAGCCCCATGTGTAATATATTTGCACATGGAACATCTAGGGTGATGACATTTATAGGTACCCTATTTCCAAATATTTGACCTCTCAACTATCACATATTGTATTAGATTTGTTAATTTTATGACCCTCAATACTTAGGGCTGTGTTTGGCTCAAGTAATGATAATCTTTAGTTTAGATCACAATTCACACAGAGGTGTTTGTTCCTTTTTATTCCTCTGTTTTGTGAGGTTTGCCCATTTTGCATGCAATCTCTCATTTTAATTTCTTAGGCCTAGATTTGGAGTTTTGTCGGTAACGACCCGAAAAACTAACGCCGGCTTTTTTCTGGCCGCACCATAAAAATAACTCTGGTATCGAGAGTCCACATAAAGGCTGCGTTAGGCTCCAAAAAAGGAGCGTAGAGCATTTTTAACGCAGCTTCAACTCTCTATACCAGAGTTGCTTACGGACGCGGCCAGCCTCAAAAACGTGACCGTGCACGATTCCCCCATAGGAAACAATGGGGCTGTTTGAGCTGAAAAAAACCCAAACACCTGCAAAAAAGCCGCATTCAACTCCTAACGCAGCCCCATTGTTTGCTATGCGGTAACCCTTCCTACGTCTGCACTTAACACTCTAACATGTACCCCGAGTCTAAACACCCCTAACCTTACACTTATTAGCCCCTAATCTGCCGCCCCCCGCTATCGCTGACCCCTGCATATTATTATTAACCCCTAATCTGCCGCTCCGTAAACCGCCGCTACTTACATTATCCCTATGTACCCCTAATCTGCTGCCCTAACATCGCCGACCCCTATATTATATTTATTAACCCCTAATCTGCCCCCCACAACGTCGCCTCCACCTGCCTACACTTATTAACCCCTAATCTGCCGAGCGGACCTGAGCGCTACTATAATAAAGTTATTAACCCCTAATCCGCCTCACTAACCCTATCATAAATAGTATTAACCCCTAATCTGCCCTCCCTAACATCGCCGACACCTAACTTCAATTATTAACCCCTAATCTGCCGACCGAATCTCGCCGCTATTCTAATAAATGTATTAACCCCTAAAGCTAAGTCTAACCCTAATACTAACACCCCCCTAAGTTAAATATAATTTAAATCTAACGAAAATAATTAACTCTTATTAAATAAATTATTCCTATTTAAAGCTAAATACTTACCTGTAAAATAAATCCTAATATAGCTACAATATAAATTATAATTATATTATAGCTATTTTAGGATTTATATTTATTTTACAGGTAACTTTGTATTTATTTTAACCAGGTACAATAGCTATTAAATAGTTAAGAACTATTTAATAGCTAAAATAGTTAAAATAATTACAAATTTACCTGTAAAATAAATCCTAACCTAAGTTACAAATAAACCTAACACTAGACTATCAATAAATTAATTAAATAAACTACCTACAATTAACCTAACACTACACTATCAATAAATTAAATACAATTGCTACAAATAAATACAATTAAATAAACTAGCTAAAGTACAAAAAATAAAAAAGAACTAAGTTACAAAAAATAAAAAAATATTTACAAACATAAGAAAAATATTACAACAATTTTAAACTAATTACACCTACTCTAAGCCCCCTAATAAAATAATGCCCCCCAAAATAAAAAAAATGCCCTACCCTATTCTAAATTACTAAAGTTCAAAGCTCTTTTACCTTACCAGCCCTGAACAGGGCCCTTTGCGGGGCATGCCCCAAGAAATACAGCTCTTTTGCCTGTAAAAAAAAAACATACAATACCCAAGCCCCCCAACATTACAACCCACCACCCACATACCCCTAATCTAACCCAAACCCCCCTTAAATAAACCTAACACTAAGCCCCTGAAGATCATCCTACCTTGTCTTCACCATACCAGGTTCACCGATCGGTCCAGAAGAGCTCCTCCGATGTCCTGATCCAAGCCCAAGCGGGGGGCTGAAGAGGTCCATGATCCTGCTGAAGTCTTCATCCAAGCGGGGCAGAAGAGGTCTTCCATCCGATTGAAGTCTTCATCCAAGCGGCATCCATTCGGAGCGAAGCGGCAGCATCCTGAAGACCTCCACCGCGGAACATCCATCCTGGCCGACGACTGAACGACGAATGACGGTTCCTTTAAATGACGTCATCCAAGATGGCGTCCCTCGAATTCCGATTGGCTGATAGGATTCTATCAGCCAATCGGAATTAAGGTAGGAATATTCTGATTGGCTGATGGAATCAGCCAATCAGAATCAAGTTCAATCCGATTGGCTGATCCAATCAGCCAATCAGATTGAGCTCGCATTCTATTGGCTGTTCCAATCAGCCAATAGAATGCGAGCTCAATCTGATTGGATCAGCCAATCGGATTGATCTTGATTCTGATTGGCTGATTCCATCAGCCAATCAGAATATTCCTACCTTAATTCCGATTGGCTGATAGAATCCTATCAGCCAATCGGAATTCGAGGGACGCCATCTTGGATGACATCATTTAAAGGAACCGTCATTCGTCGTTCAGTCGTCGGCCAGGATGGATGTTCCGCGGTGGAGGTCTTCAGGATGCTGCCGCTTCGCTCCGGATGGATGCCGCTTGGATGAAGACTTCAATCGGATGGAAGACCTCTTCTGCCCCGCTTGGATGAAGACTTCAGCAGGATCATGGACCTCTTCAGCCCCCAGCTTGGGCTTGGATCAGGACATCGGAGGAGCTCTTCTGGACCGATCGGTGAACCTGGTATGGTGAAGACAAGGTAGGATGATCTTCAGGGGCTTAGTGTTAGGTTTATTTAAGGGGGGTTTGGGTTAGATTAGGGGTATGTGGGTGGTGGGTTGTAATGTTGGGGGGCTTGGGTATTGTATGTTTTTTTTTACAGGCAAAAGAGCTGTATTTCTTGGGGCATGCCCCGCAAAGGGCCCTGTTCAGGGCTGGTAAGGTAAAAGAGCTTTGAACTTTAGTAATTTAGAATAGGGTAGGGCATTTTTTTATTTTGGGGGGCTTTGTTATTTTATTAGGGGGCTTAGAGTAGGTGTAATTAGTTTAAAATTGTTGTAATATTTTTCTTATGTTTGTAAATATTTTTTTTATTTTTTGTAACTTAGTTCTTTTTTATTTTTTGTACTTTAGCTAGTTTATTTAATTGTATTTATTTGTAGCAATTGTATTTAATTAATTTATTGATAGTGTAGTGTTAGGTTAATTGTAGGTAATTGTAGGTATTTTATTTAATTAATTTATTGATAGTCTAGTGTTAGGTTTATTTGTAACTTAGGTTAGGATTTATTTTACAGGTAAATTTGTAATTATTTTAACTATTTTAGCTATTAAATAGTTCTTAACTATTTAATAGCTATTGTACCTGGTTAAAATAAATACAAAGTTACCTGTAAAATAAATATAAATCCTAAAATAGCTATAATGTAATTATAATTTATATTGTAGCTATATTAGGATTTATTTTACAGGTAAGTATTTAGCTTTAAATAGGAATAATTTATTTAATAAGAGTTAATTAATTTCGTTAGATTTAAATTATATTTAACTTAGGGGGGTGTTAGTATTAGGGTTAGACTTAGCTTTAGGGGTTAATACATTTATTAGAATAGCGGCGAGATTCGGTCGGCAGATTAGGGGTTAATAATTGAAGTTAGGTGTCGGCGATGTTAGGGAGGGCAGATTAGGGGTTAATACTATTTATGATAGGGTTAGTGAGGCGGATTAGGGGTTAATAACTTTATTATAGTAGCGCTCAGGTCCGCTCGGCAGATTAGGGGTTAATAAGTGTAGGTAGGTGGAGGCGACGTTGTGGGGGGCAGGTTAGGGGTTAATAAATATAATACAGGGGTCGGCGGTGTTAGGGGCAGCAGATTAGGGGTACATAAGGATAACGTAGGTGGCGGTCGGCAGATTAGGGGTTAAAAAAAAATTATTCGAGTGTCGGCGATGTGGGGGGACCTCGGTTTAGGGGTACATAGGTAGTTTATGGGTGTTAGTGTACTTTAGAGTACAGTAGTTAAGAGCTTTATAAACCGGCGTTAGCCCAGAAAGCTCTTAACTACTGACTTTTTTCCTGCGGCTGGAGTTTTGTCGTTAGATGTCTAACGCTCACTTCAGAAACGACTCTAAATACCGGAGTTATAAAAATCCCATTGAAAAGATAGGATACGCAATTGACGTAAGGGGATCTGCGGTATGGAAAAGTCACGGCTGAAAAGTGAGCGTTAGACCCTATTTTGAGTGACTCCAAATACCGGCGGTAGCCTAAAACCAGCGTTAGGAGCCTCTAACGCTGGTTTTCACGGCTAACGCCAAACTCTAAATCTAGGCCATAGTGTGTACAATGTTGGTGATATTTTATATGTGCTTCTTAGCAAGAGATACATTTGCTAAGAACGAGGCAATGTGTAGCAAGATAGCAGGGTCTTTTTGTGAGTACACTCCCTCTGTTTTATTATTCACCAGTGTTTTCTCTTTATATTTTGGGTGGGCAGCCCATAAGGAGGAGCAAACACAATAATGTCCGGGTGTTTACCTTAACCACATATTTCTAGCGGCATGGATGCAGACCCCAATCTTTACAGCGAGCTAGTTAATACGTGTATATACTTTTACGCATATATTGTAATAACTATATTTATATGATGTTTTGCTACTGTAAAATAAATATATACATACACACATATATATATATATATATATATATAAAAATATATAAATGGATTGCACTCACAAACTGGACCAGGTACACATCCTATGACCCTGCAAAATGCATAGCCATGGGTGCTCAATAGCTCTCTAGTGGGGGATGTAGCCGCATACTACTTTATGGACTCTTCCGAATGATTTTGTTAAGTGTCTAATTTGGACTGTGATACTATTTTATGGTAACCTCTTTAAATAATCCAAGAGATATGATGAAATTAATAAACTGTAAGTGCCCTACTTGATTGTTTGAGCAGACTAAGTGGATTATATGTACTGCACATTATAAGGGGGGGGGGGGGGGGGGGGGGGTCTTATGGCATTTCTAAACTAAGCAACTCCCTTAAAGGGACAGTTCACGTCCAAAAAAAACTTTCATTTTTCAAATAGGGCATGTAATTTTAAACAAATTTCCAATTTACTTTTATCAACAATTTTGCTTTGTTATCTTGGTATTCTAGTTTAAAGCAAACCTAGGAAGGCACATATGATAATTTCTAAGCCCTTGAAGGCCGCCTCGGTTTTATTTACTTTTCACAGCAGGGGAGAGCAAGCTCATGTAGGCCATATAGATAGCATTGTGATCACGCCCGTGGCTAGTGGCAGAAACAATATCATATCTTTACATGCCGCCACAAAATTATCACTTAAAACGACAACTGCATATGAATACCACATACTAAAAAAATGCTGGTGACTTTAACCCTTTAAGGACACAGCTTTCAGTTTGCTCAATTGTTTTGACGGAAAAATTCCGTCATATGTCCTTAAGAGGTTAAAATACAGTTACATAAAATAACATTACCAAATATCTTCTAAAAACGTCTGATTTCCCAGCAGAGAAACAGAAGGAAACATTATTACGATACAGACACACAAGTTCATTTCATCTCGCATACCAAAGATTCACTCCCTTTTTTCCTTTCTCAGAAAAACATCTATTTCATAGCGTACGACATACATATATATATATATATATATATATATATATATATATATATATATATATATATATATATATATATATATATATATATATATATATATAAATATAAATATAAAACACTAGATTAACTTTTCACCACGTCCAAAATGTATTTTTTTTTCCGAAACCCCGCAAAATGGCCATTTTTTGCACGGCTTGAGACAATCATTTTCAAATAATACATTCTGTTTTTGGTTTAAAGTAAATCTGTTACACTCATACCACAGTGAGAACCTACAGACCATCACACATTATGCATCTCAATATACACAATTTCATTTTTGTTACTGCAAGCAAACAAAAAAAATCTTACAAACGAAGCTGCTGTAACAGGTTTCTTTTTTTTTTTTTTTTTCTTTTGATCTATGTGCGCGCTCAGTGGTGGCCCCCCTTCTTTGCCTGCTACATTCTTTTAACACAGAGATTTTTCTATGAATCACACAGCCGTACTCACTGACAGTGTTTTTAAAAATATTTCTGTCTTTTGCAGAAACTATTAACTCTCTTTTTCTTTTACCTTATACATGTAATTTTCTCTGTGCATTCTTATCTATAAGCAGTTCCCATTTCTCAATACAATAATAGCCACAATAATAACATGCATAGCCACTTAATATTTTCTACGCACAGCATCATTTTATATAGCAGCACCACACAAATAACCAAAGCAAAGCAAGCATCAGATATCAACATGAGCCTCAGGTGGTTAACAAAACTCTATTATGGGAATGAATATGGGAAACTTCAACACACGTGAGACTCACTCACTGCCAAGTTGCCCGGGGGACCTTATCTTAAAAAATCCTCCCGTCGACTGGCATTCATATATTTCTTGCGCGCTTATCACAGACAGGACTCACAATACCTGTCGTATCCCAGCACAGGACTGATTACCTGTCTGGAGGGGTATCACAACTGCCGGCAGGACTCTAACCTCCGCAAACCTGTGCTTCAACCACAGGAACCCCTTTAACCCTTTATCATATATTATCAACACCTATTACCAGACTAAATTTAGGTTCAAATTCACAGAAAGAAAGCATGGTAGAAGCACTCATACTTACTCCCTGCGAATCCCACTGTCCTGACGCCAAAACTGTTAGGTGTCCCCTTCAGGGGGTAAGTGTCAGTGCAGGCCAAAGCCTGGGGCCTAGTGTACCACCTGAGGCATATGTAGATTACCTGATAAGGGCCCCTTAGAATGACTCAGACCACGCAGCATTATGATCGAAAGCCAATTCTGTTTATTTCACAGTGCAAGCCTTTCTTATAGTAACATACAGGGTTAAGGGAATGACACGTTAGGACCACGTCATCTCGTACCATATTTCATGAACAAAAGAAGCTTACAAAAATACATGAGAAAAAGAGGAGTATGAAGGAGTGTTTCTTATGACAGTAGCAAAAATATATCTGTGCGCATATTTCAGCCTAAAGCAAGGTCGTTTGGCCATCTTACCTAGATAACAGACTTCCAGGCGCCTTGCCAGGAACCTTCTACAAGGCCAGTAATACTAATACAATTTTACTAACATCAGCATATTTCTCACTACATAATAACTGCTATAATAAAGTCTAATTATTACAAAATGGATGCTAATCATCACAAGATGGCTGCGGGGAACAAGATGGCTGCAGTCAGGTTCATATTACCCCTAACAGCATGTCAATAGATAATAACTAAAAGTCATGTGTCCTTCACTTTAAACTTTCATGATTCAGATAGGGCAAATAATTTTAAACTTTCCAATTTACTTTTATCCTCAAATTTGCTTTTTTCACTTGGTATTCTTAGTTGAAAGCTAAACCTAGGTAGGCTCGTATACCAATTTCCAAGCCCCAGAAGGCTGCCTTTTATCTGAATGCATTTGAGTTTTTCCACAGCTAGAGGGTGTTAGTTTTTTATATAAACATAGTGCCATTCAAGAAGCACTGTTTGCTTCAGTACAGCCAAACGACTAGGACGTTGCATGCCGTCCTAACGGCGCTAAAGCCCATCACAGGACGGCATGCAACGTGGCAAGAGGTTAAACATTTTTGGCGTTTAGTATCCCTTTAGTGAGCTCCTTTTAGCCCATTCTTGCTTACTTCAGTTCAATGCAGTTTTGTTTTTTTACTGGGGATTACAGCTTGCCTTTACTCGCTCTGTGAATGATTGACGGTGGGCCTGTCCCACAGCTGCAGTCTAACACACGACTGATAGCCGAGACTTATTTGGGAGGCTGCGCCACTTCGGCACTGGCACACTGTGCTAGTCATACCACCACCTCGATCCCAATTAAGCTTTAAATTACATAGATTGTGTTCTCTTTATTATGCAATTCTACTGTATTTAATGGTCCTTTAAAAATACTGCTCCTGTTCTAACAAGATATTTAGGATTACAGGAAAATCATTTAATTAAAAAAATATTAAAAAGGACACTACTGATACTATGTATGTTTTGTCACTGTACTCTTGTTGAACGTATTCAATAAAGCTTGTTTAAAAAAAAAAAAAAAAAAAAAAAAAGACACTACAGTAAAATTTAACGTTTCATGATCCAGATAAATATGCACTGAGGATCCAGCTCCTACCGAGCAAGTGCACTGTTTATACATGTATGCATTTTGTCATTGGCAAATGGCCGTTTCATAATACAAATAAATATTTTACTTCTCATTTCAAATTCAAATTAAGTGCTATTGCTTTGTCTTTATTGTGTATGTCAGTTAATCAGTCTCTTTAAGCTGCTTAAAAGATTTTTTCTTCTTTGTGTCTATAAGGACATATTTCACTTTGTTAAATGTTTAACCCCTTCACCCAATCAGATGTATACATACACACACGTCCTAGCTTCAGCACTCTTGGCTGTTAAGTTACAACCGAGAGCTAGAGGTCCTAAAGCTTCAGGCATCTGCCGAATATGGAGCTAAATAGTGATCGGTGCCCTGGCTCCATATGAGGGCAGATACCTGATTGTTACAGACAGTGACACTAACAATCTGCTGGTGCCGGCAGGAGGCGGGTGGGTGGCTCAGCAGCAGAGGGGGGGAGGGAGGACCCCTACAGAATTTTTTTTTTTTTTTAAAGGCACAGGGAGGGATGGGGAAGCTAAACTACAGAAAATGGGTTTGGGGTGCACTACAGAAAAAATAAATAAAAAGGGTTTAAGTACTGGCAGACAGCTGCAAGTACCTAAGATGGCAGCAATAGTTAGGGGATGTTTAGAAAGAAGTTGTTGTTTTTTTTGGGGGGGGGGAAAATCGGAGTTTTGAGGGTTAGGGGGATCCTACACTACTTGGGAGGGATCAGGGGGTGGAAAGTGTCAGATGGGAGGGTAATCTCTACACTACAGCTAAAATTAACCTTAAAAACGGCCTAATTAACCCCTTCACTGCCGGGAATAGTGTGCCGCGCAGCTGCAATTAGTGGCCTTTTAATTACCGAAAAGCAATGGCAAAGCCATAAATGTCTGCTATTTCTGAACAAAGGGGATCCCAGAGATGCTTTTACAACCATTTGTGCCATGATTGCACAAGCAGTATGTAAATTTCAGTGAGAAGCCTTAAGTTTTTTTTTTTTTTTATTATTTGATTGCATTTGGTGGTGAAATGGTGGCATGAAATATACCAAAATGGGCCTAGATCAATACCTTGGGTTGTCTACTTTAATATATATAGTTTTGACAGGTAAATGTAACAAAAAAAAAAACGAAAACACAATGCTCTATTTCTGTTTAAATGGAGTGCAAGCAAAAATGCTGAAAATTCTCTGGTATTTTGGGCGAGTTTTTCTATTAAAGTCATGGCAAACTGCTTCATTATATTTGACCTACTAAGTTGTTTTATTGTATGTGTTTGTATATTTAGTGATAATTCCTTTTGTCTTGTTTTTATTTTAAATGTATATATTACAGGCTGTGCTAGTCATAATTTGCATAGTTTAAGCACCTCTTGTCCATTTATCTGTATGTTTGAATGGTTTTATTTCACCCCTTGTCTGTCTTGTATGTCTGTCTTATCTCTGTAATATTTTGTTTTTTGGTTTCTGCATGACTGACCCTTAGCTTAAAATGTCCATAAATGTACCCTCCCACTCACTTTAACACAGTTTCTCTGGACCATTATTAACCAATTTATCTCTCTCCCTTTACACAGTCTATCTCAGAACACAGAAAAAAAAAAACACAGACCTTCTCACTTAACTCCTGCAATTGCCACCTAACTTTCTACAGGTAGCCTTCTGGAAAACTGCTTCCCCTCCCACCTTTCCCCTCACCCCACCCACCCCAAGCTCATTTCCCCATTTATAGATAGTCTCCCACACAACTTTAACTCTCCTGAAATGACAGGTGCAAACACTGATCAGCACATCCTTCCATTCCCTTAACCCCATAGAATACACAGTACTTTTATTATATTATGTTTCATATACCTTTTGTTCCCTTATGCAATTGTTACAGTAATTCTGTGTCTTATGTTTTTAACTGGTTCCCAATTCTGTAAAAATGCTCAATATATTCATATTCCTTTTTGCTACCCTTTGTCTCTATAACAAACTACACTATTCAATTACTCCTACCTGCACTGTTCATTAGCCAATCTCTCTTAAACTCACCTTACTTTTCTACTCATGAACTTTACCTATTCCTAAACACTATCTACCCCCTGCAGCTCATCTCAAAAGCAGTCTCACTACTGCAAATCTGTATCTCATCTCATGTCACTCTCCCTCTTGCTTCTACTTACTGCTGGTGACATCTCCCCTAATCCCGGTCCCCAACCACTGACAAGCCGTGCACATCCATGTGTACCATCCCATAGACTCAGAAAACAAAACTCTGCACACCTTTCTCACATTCCTCTTGCATCTAAAGCCACTACCCCTTTCACCTGTGCACTCTGGAACTCTCGCTCTGTTTGCAACAAACTCACTTCTATACATGACCTCTTCATCTCCCGCTCCCTCAACCTTCTGGCCCTAACAGAAACCTGGCTCTCTCCCCTAGACACAGCATCCACTGCTGCTCTGTCACATGAGGGTCTCCACTTCAGCCACACTCCTAGGTCTGGTAATAGACAAGGAGGTGGTGTAGGTATTTTACTTTCCACTCGTTGCACCATTCAACAAATACACCCTCTCTCTTCCCTCACTTTTCCCTCATTCGAAACCCACATGATTCGCTTATTCTCCCCTCTCTCTGTACATGTTGCAGTCATATACCGACCCCCTGGCTCCACAACTCAATTTCTAGATCACTTGGCTGCCTGGCTACCCTACTTCCTTTCCTCAGACACCCCTGCCCTCATTCTTGGCGACTTCAACATCCCCCTTAACAATCCCACTGCCTCATCTGCTAAACAACTTCTGCAACTCACTTCCTCTTTCGGTCTGTCACAATGGACTGATTCTCCCACTCACAAAGACGGTCACTCCCTTGACCTGATCTTTAGCTATCGATGCACTCTCTCAAACTCCCCTTTTCCTCTTTCTGACCATCTCCTTACCTGCAACATATCATCCCTTCCTACAACTCTCCCACCTTCTACTCCTCACACCAAACTTCACAGAAGCATTAGGTCTTTAGATCAGCAACAACTTGCTAATTCCCTTCAAACGCTCCTCTCATCCTTCTCCACCTTTTCCTGCCCTGAACAATCTATCTGCCTCTATAATTCCACCCTTATATCCGTCCTTGAAAATCTTGCCCCCCTTACCACTGCTAGGAAATCACACACTCATCCCCAGCCCTGGCATACTCCTCTGACACGGTACCTATGCAGATGTTCCCGTACTGCTGAAAGGCATTGGAGAAAATCACGGAGTTCAGCTGATTTTCTTCATTACAAATTCATCTTGAACTCCTACTACTCTGCCCTTAATCTCCACAAGCAACAATACTTCTCTACTCTTATCTCTACTCTTTCTTCAAACCCAAAACATCTGTTCTCCACTTTCAATACTCTCCTCCGCCCTCCCCCACTTCCTAATACAACTTCTGTCAGCCCACGACTTTAGGATAGAAAAAAGAGAGAGCGCTGAAAAAAATCACCTCAAAGTACACAGGTTGATATCAAAAATCCCCAGATTAAATTGATAGGTGAAAATCACCCCCTTAGGTACCCCTAAGTCAAAGAGACGGTATTAACATTTGCTGCCACAATCTTTACCTGTGCACAGAAAAGAACACTTATTCCGTATACAACCTTTTTATATAGGCTTGTTTTCATATACAAAGGCTTGCTTTTATGTGCAATACGTTTTTATGTGCAATACGCTAACTAGTTTTAATGTATGCAGCAAGCTTTCTTTGTGTGCAATAAGTTTTTAACCTGCTTATCTAGTACAGGTATACCTCACTTTACAGTGCTTCACTTTACAGCGCTTCACTAATACAGCGCTTTGTGGAGCTGAAGTTCAACCTCCAAGGATTTTAAAACAGTGCTGTAATCTTCATGAGATTGCAAGAAAAGTGACTGGCACCATTTTATTATGCTTAGTTCACTCTGTTTACATCATTACAGTGCAATCTGTGTCTCAGTGCTATACTCTGGCAAATTGTACTACAGTGATTGTCACTATTTTACAGGTACAGTATTTATTGAATACTGTGCTGTGTGAGTGTTAAACTATACTTACCCCATTTTATTGTATACTAACCTCTCATGCTACCTAATTCACTGTGTATACTAACTATACCTATTGCTTGAATTTTTGCCTTTGCCATTTTCGCTGAAATTTTTTTTTTAAGCAATCGATTTTAAGAGCCAAGAATCAATTTTACCCTTTTTTTAACTATTTTTTTTAACTATTATATTAAATATAAGAAATTAAATAAAAGAATATTTTTTATATAAAGATCATCCTCTATAGTAATAGTGTTTTTTATATTTCTACCCACCTCGAAAGTTTTAGCTTTAGAACCAGTGCACTGGTCTTTAGCGCAGGAAGACAGCCCACGACTTTGCCAGTCACTTCATTAACAAAATTGACTCCATCAGACATGATATCAGCTCAACACAATTCCATTCTCTCCCCCCCCTCAAATACTCCCACTCACCCACAACCCACATAACCTGAAACTTAGTTCATTCTCCCATGTTACTGAGGACGAAGTTTCAGCACTTATACTACGCTCTCACCTCACTACCTGTCCCCTTGACCCTATCCCCTCACAGCTGCTCCCCTCTCTCTCTGCTACCCTTACCCCTATACTAACACACACTTTCAACCTCTCTCTCAGCACTGGTACATTTCCCTCATCAATGAAACATGCGCTGGTCACACCTATCCTCAAAAAACCTTTCCTTGATCCAACCACCGCCCAATTTCCCTCCTCCCTCTTGCTTCTAAGCTTCTCGAAAAACTAGTATATGCACGCCTATCCCATTTCCTTACATTAAACTCCCTTCTTGACCCGCTGCAATCTGGATTTCGTCCCTATCACTCCACAGAGACAGCTATTGTTAAGGTCACCAACGACCTACTTACAGCTAAATCAAAAGGCCACTTCTCTGCTTATCCTCGATCTGTCCGCAGCCTGTGACACTGTCGACCACCCTCTTTTGCTCCAAACCCTCCAATCCTTCGGCATCTGTGACACAGCCCTTTCGTGGCTCTCTTCCTATCTGTCAAACAGTACCTTCATTGTAGCCTTCTCTGGGCCTCCTCTGCCCCGTCACCACTTTCTGTCGGAGTACCGCAAGGCTCTGTCCTCTGTCCCCTTCTCTTCTCAATCTATACGTCATCACTAGGTTCCCTAATTAAGTCCCACGGTTTCCAATATCATTTGTATGCCGATGACACCCAAATCTACTTCTCTGCACCAGAACTATCTCCTTCCTTGCTAACCCGTGTCACTAACTGTCTTTCTCACATCTCTTCCTGGATATCCTCTCACTACCTCAAGCTAAATCTCTCCAAAACTGAGCTCCTCATTTTCCCCCCTTCTTCCAAAATCCTTCACTCCTCACATTCAGTCATTGGCTAAAGCCTGCCGCTTCCACCTTAAAAACATCTCTAAAATTAGACACTTCCTTACACAAGACACAACTAAGATTTTAATCCACTCTCATTCTTTCCCGCCTCGATTACTGCAACTCTGTCCTCTCTGGTCTCCCCACCTGCCGCCTAGCTCCTTTACAATCCATAATGAATGCCTCTGCCAGACTCATCTTCCTTACACGTCGCTCTTCATCTGCTGCGCCTCTCTGTCAATCACTTCACTGGCTTCCTCTTGCCTCTAGGATCAAACACAAAACTCTCACTCTGACATACAAAGCCCTCAACTGCACTGCTCCCCCCTACATCTCAGACCTTGTCTCCAGATACTCTCCCTCCTGTCCCCTTCGCTCTGCTCATGACCTCCTACTCTCCTCCTCTCTTGTCACCTCATAACACTCCCGTTTACAGGACTTCTCCAGACTGGCTCCCATCTTATGGAACTCTCTGCCTCGCTCCACAAGACTTCTAGTTTTAAAAGCATCAAGTGCTCCCTAAAGACTCTACTGTTCAGGGACGCATACAACCTACGCTAACCTTTCCTAATACCAGTTCCTCTCCTCCACTGCAATCCCCTGAACCCTCTTAGCATGTAAGCCTAATAGTCCAGCTGTTTGTAGATCACCTTCTTAAGAGCTGACTACAACAGTGTAACTATTGGCAGGGCCCTCTGCCCTATAATTGTTTTGTTGTACTCCCCCTTTGTTTATAGCGCTGCAGAATCTGTTGGCGCTCTACAAATAACCGATAATAATAATGGCAGTGAAGGGGTTAATCAGACAGACAATCTTAAAACCAGAGTGTGATAAGTGCATCCAAGCTTCACTTAGAAAAAATAAACACAAAACATATCCAGAAATGTCTTTTATTAAACAATATTTAGATCCTGGATGGGTAAAGCATCTGTTGGAGAAAGGGAGAAAATAAAAGTCAACAAAGAGAAATACAATGAACATGAAGCAAAAATCCTAACACAAACCATTTTACATTAAACTAGGTGATCTACAAATTCATTTCTCATACTATGGTATATGCCAATAAGAAAGTATAATTCATTTTATTACAGGGCATGAAAAATGTTTAAAACCGAAGAACCAAAAATTCACAAAGATGACAACAAATTAAAGCAAATGATGGCAACAATATTGAGCTGAAAGCAGGGTAGATAAAAAAAAATTAAATGTTTTTTTCTTTTATTTTTATAGTGAATGTAGACTTTAATGCATTAAAAGGCCAGTATCAAATAATCTTAAAAACACTAAATACTTTCTTTGCGTTATGGTCAACGCTGATCATCTGTCCGCAGCTCCTGCTTTCTTTTTCTTTTTTTAGGTTAAACTAGGACAAACCCAGCTTCCTCCTATTGTTGAGCCCCCTTTGGCGTCCAGATCGTGGGGTAACGATTGGAGGAAGCAGGATTAGTCATCCATATGCTAATGAAAGCAGGAATTGCATGCGGGGGATCGGAGTTATGCTTACCATAACGCAAAGGTAAGCATTTTAACCCTTCGAGTGCTAACGAAGGCTGAGCCGTCGCCGAGTTTCCCACTCTGGTGCCAACGACGGCTCAGAGCCATCAATAGCACTCCCACCTTGAGGGAGATCTAGGGGCTCCCACCCGCTCCTACCCCGGCGATTGTGCCTGTATAGTGACAGGCATTGCTGTGGCTTCCTGTTTTGTGTGATGACGTCACCACGCAACTATATTAACAAAATCACAATGTTAAGTATAGGAAAAGGGGGCATGTTGCTTAGAAGCCTGTATCTCAGGCATCCAAGCAGCTACAGACCCCCAATACCCACCATTAGAAAGGTAACCGTCTAACCTTTCCAACAGTGTAAGCCTTGGGGATACGGAAAAAAAAAAAAAAAAGTTAAAAAATAAAAAAATAAAAACAGCTTAGCACCCAGGTGGGAAAGTGCTTAGCACTCAAAGGGTTACAAAATTAAGCATCTTTGTAAACGTTAATTTAAGTGCCCTCGCTTAAGATTATCAATTGATACTGGCCTTTAATTCATTAAAGTTTACATTCACTTCAAATAACATGCTTTTTGAGAAAAATATAGCTTTCTATTTAAGATACATTATAATACAAGTGATTCATCCTAAAATAAAGGTTACATTTTTAAATTATGTAGCATGAGACTGTATTGTTATTTTTCTTGGTAAATTAATTCCATTAATCGATTCACACCGTCATTCTCTTCCAGAGGTTTCAGTAATATTTTGGACATTTTTCTATCAATAAGATATAACATTGTTTTTGTAGTTCTCACAAGTGTACATTTGTGTATGCCTCTTCTTCACAGCAAAATCGTTTTCTATATATAAGAGAGGCATAAACCCATTTTTTTATTTTATGGTTCAGATAGAACAAGCGAATAAAGCAAATTAGATAATAGAAGTATATTGGAAAGTTCTTTAAACTGCATGTTTTATCTGAATCATGAAAGTTTATATTTTTAATATCCCTTTAATACCATTGCTCCCCTGCAATTCTATATACACAGAATCAAACCCTTACAAAGTTTAAAGAAGCTCAATGAATAGAAAATAGCTTGGAGTGGAATAGATCTGCATATATATATATTATATATAGTATTCTTATAGTTTAACTTAATTGCTATCATTAAAGGGATACTAAACCCACATTTTTTTTCTTTCATGATTCAGATAGAGCATGGGATTATAAGTAACTCTATAATCCTATTTTTTTTCTTTGTTCTCTTGCTATCTATTTAAATAGCAGAAATGTAAAGTGTAAGACCCTTTACATTTTTTATTTAGAACCTGGGTTACGCTTGCTTATTGGTGGCTTAAAGTAGCCACCAATAAGCAAGCGTTATCCAGGGTGCTGAACCTAAAATGGGCTGGCTCCTAAGCTTTATATTTAAAAAAAAAATAAAGATAGGAAGAGGACGAAAATTGCATGCTATATCTGAATCATGAAAGAAAAAAATTTGGGTTAAGTATCCCTTAAATTTATAATTTTTCTCTAGTTAAATCTATTTAAATTATTATTAAGGTAATCCTGTTTCTCCTTACAATAAAGTACTCCTAAAAAGTAGATCAAATATGAAGGATATACCTAATATACTGGAGATAGTTCACCTCCCACTAATTTCATTTGTATTTATTTCTAATGGTATATAACAAATCAGTATTTTCTGATATAACTGGAAAAATAATCTGAAAAGTTATTCTAAAAATGAAACCTTTATGTAGAAAACCAGGGTTTAAATTTAGGCCGACTAGGGTTTTAAATTGTGATTAAAATAGATTTGATTTAAATAAAACCCACCAAAAGTATTATGAAATCTGGCCACAAGGTGGCAGCAAAAGATTTACAATGGTGTGGCTGTCACCCTTAAGATTTTCGGTAGGTTGTATAAATGTGAAAAATGACTGCAATACACTTGAAAAAAGTACAAGTGTTGGCTGAAATGCTGGTGTATACATACAACATTCTGATTTACATACAGAAAATGCTGCTCCTTTCATCAACCATTGCAAAATGAAAATTAAACAGCCTTATGACTCATTTCCTAGGAAAATCATAAAAAGGGACACAAAACAGATTTTTCCTTTCATGATTCAGATAGAACATGCAATTTTGATCAACTTTCAAATTTACTTCTATTATCTATTTCTTGTTTTGTTTTCTTGGTATCCTTTGTTGAAAATGAACACCTTAGGTAGGCTCAGGATCTGCCGATTGATTGTTGCACATATGCCTAATATATATGCTCATCAAGTGTTCAGCTAGCTCCCAGTAATGCATTGCTACACCTTCAACAAAGGATACTAAGAGAATGAAGCACATTAGATAAATCAATTGTTAAAAATTATATTCTCTATCTGAATCATTTAAGTTTTTTTTTTTAAATTAGAAAACGAAAAAAAAAAGCTACTCAGCTTGTTAACATTTAAACATTGTACCTTCTCACTTTGAAACTTAACTTACCACGCGAATTCTGTGACCCATAGCCTTGGCAGGCAGGTTTGAGGTGAACTTGGCACGGACCATGCCACTGTTCCCATGAGGGCGTGTGACCTTTCCCCAGATTACACGGGTTTTATTAGGTTTACCCCCAGGAGTTACTGTGTTGCTGGAAGAAAAATATACAAAATTACAAAATACACAGGAGACATGGACAAAACCTTCAATCATTTTATTTTGGAGAGATTGTTAGGTTTACATATTAAAAAGGGAATGCCCAGTCTAAGTAAATATGTAGGATAGAGTTTTTTTTTTTTTTTTTTTTTTAACAAGAAAGATGTACAACCTATTAACATTAATCTTTACAGTGCAATGGATGACTTGTTATCGTCCTGGGGTTTCCCACTTCCAATCCCAGTGATTAAAGAGAGTCTACTCCAGAATTGTTATAGTTTAAAAACATAGATAACCCCTTTATTACCCATTCCCCAGTTTTGCATAACCAGCACTGTTATATTAATACACTTTTTACCACTGTGATTACCTTTTATCTAAGCCTCTGCAGAATGCCCCCTTATCCCAGTTTTTATTTTTTGTCAGACTTGCATTTTAGCCAGAGTAGATAAAAATTATTTTTTTTATTTAAAACCGGATTTGAGGAAAAATCTGTCTAAAGATAGTTTCTATTTAAGATACATTATAATCTATAGGTTATTCATCCTAAAATATAGATTAGTTTTTAATTATATAGCAAGATGCTTTATATTCATGGCTGTAATCTTTATTTTTTTTAATAAAATTAACCATTCCCGTCATGCTCTCCCAAAGGTTTCTGCCGTGAAGATATCACAATGGTTTTCTTGTTCTCAAAACCAAAATTTCTGTCTGCAAAAATAACATGCATCTTCACAAAAAAAAAAAAAATATCTATAAAATAAACAGAGTTGAGAACTAAACCTTAAGAACTTTTGGGTTTCAGATAGAGCATACAATTGTCAGATTTACTTCTATTTTCAGATTTGCTTATTCTCTTGGTATCCTTTGTTGAAGGAGAGCAATGATCTAACTGGAGCTTAGGTGAGCACATTGGGTGAATGACAAGCTCACACTAGTGCATTGTTTCTGAACCTACCTAAGTATGCTTTTCAATAATGGTTAAAGAATAAAGCAAACTAGAAAAGTAAATTGGAAAAATTGCATGTTCTTTCTGAATCAAGAGTTAAATTTTGACTTTACTGTCCCTTTAATACCATTACTCCCTTGTAAATCTATGTAAACAGACTCAACCCATACTATGTTTCATGAAGCTCACTGAACAGAAGATTTGCAGTGGAATATATCTGCACAAGGACCTAAGTGTGAGGAGCGAGGAGCAAGCATTACAAATAAAATAAGATTGCTTGTTTTAATTAAATAAAACTATTTAAATTATTAATGTAACCATTATTTTTCTCCTTCCAGTAAAGTGCAGCTGAAAAGTTAATCAAATATGAATGATTAACCAATTAAACTGGAAGACAGTTCACCTCCCAATAGTATAATTTATTTAAAAAAATAAATATCTATGCATATCTAATGATATGTAACCAAATCAGTAATGGCTTGCTATAACTAAAAATAACTTGAAAAGTTAGTATTCCAAAATGAAAACCATGATTTTAAATTGTGATTTAAATTAATTTGATTTAAAGGGAGAGTCAAGTCCAAAAAAAACCTCTCATGATTCAGATAAGGCATGTAATTTTAAACAACTTTCCAATTTACTTTTATCACACATTTTGGTTTGTTCTCTTGGTATTCGTAGTTGAAAGCTAAATCTAGGAGGTTCATATGCCAATTTCTTAGACCTTAAAGGTCGCCTCTAATCTGAATGCATTTTGACAGTTTTTAACCACTAGAGGGTGTTAGTTCATGTGTTCCATATGGATAACTGAGCTCACGCACATGAAGTTACCTAGGAGTGAGCAATGATTGGCAAGTCTGTCAAAAGAACTGAAATAAGGGGTCAGTTTGCAGAGGCTTAGATACAAGGTAATTACAGAGGTAAAATGTGTATCATAATTGTGTTGGTTATGCAAAACTGGGGAATGGGTAATAAAGGCATTTATCTTTTTAAACAAAAATTTTGGTGTTGACTGTCCCTTTAAATCAAATCCACTCTGATTTTAGCCAATCAGTGCTGACTCAAACAACGTTATCTATATGGCACACATAATTAGCGCTGTCTAGCTGTGAAAAAAACTGTCAAAATGCACTGAGATAAGAGGCAGCTTTTCAAGGGGTTATAAATTAGCATATGATCCCACCTAGGTTTAACTTTCAACAGAGAATACCAAAGAATAAAACAAAATTTGATAAGTCAATTGGAAAGTTGTTTAAAATTGCATTCTCTACCTGAATCATGAAAGTTTAATTTGACTTGACTGTCCATTTAACTTTTCCACAGATTGTGCTTGAAAAAAAAAAAAAAAAAAAAAGACACTGTCTAGCATTTATGACTGTTTTCTAAGGTAAGCTATCGATTTGAAGTGCTGCCTGCATTAAAGTGTCTACTGAATCTTTGTTTAAAAATAACCCCTTTATTACACACACACACACACACACATATACACACATATATATATATACATATATATATATATACATATATATATATATATATATATATATATATATATATATATATATATATATATATATATACACACACACACACTCTACAATATACCTGTTAAAAATGGAAGCGCAGAACACATTCCACTCATTAGCTGCACGCTCTAGTGACCTATTTATAACTCACTAATTGGCCACAGCAGAGAAGATAACCTAAGTTACAACATGGCAGCTCCCATTGTTATATAAACACTAAAACTTTACACTTATTCATTTTTTTAAACAGGTAATGAAACTTTAAAAAATAAACCTGCATATTATTCTCAAACTAATCTTTTCTTTGAATGCATCATTCTATCTAGCATTTATTTAGTGTTTAATGTCCCTTTCATATACTTTTTACCTCTGATTACTCTTGTATCTTATCTTCTGAAGACTGACCCCTTATTTTAGTTCTTGACAGACTTGCATGTTAGCCAATCAGTGCCGACTCAAATAACTCCCTGGGAGTGAGCAAATTATATATATGGCCCACATGAACTAGTGCTGTCTGAAAAACTGTCAAAATTCACTGAGATAAGAGGCGGCCTTCAAGGGATTAGAAATCAGCATATGAGCAAACCTAGCCTTTAAGAATATCAAAAGAACAAAGCAAATTTGATAAGTTATTTGAAAAAGTGTTTAAAATTGAATGCCCTATCTAAATCATGAAAGTTTAATTTTAACTTGACTGTCCCTTTGAGTGGAAAACTACATGAAATAAGCTTTTCACTGTTACCTTAGGGTATTTTAACAGACCTTCATAAGAGGTACATATAGGGAATGAACAGCAAAAAGAGGGTTGAAACATTGATTCAAACCTATACAGTATTTAAAAAGCCATAATAGTAAAAAATATTGGCGAAAGAAAATTTAACAGTGGTGAGTGAAAGTTAGTGAGTGGATGTCTACAAATATCTATGTCAGTTTTTCCCAACTCCAGTCCTCAGGACCCTTAACAGGCCACATATTCATTATATCTTAACTAGAACACAGGTGAACTTATCAGCTGAAGGGTGAGGTGATAAATGTCCCTTTAACTAGAGCACAGGTGAAACACATTTTCTTTGTTTTAGAAAGAGCATGCAATTTTAAACAACTTTCTAATTTACTTCTATGATCTAATTTGCTTAATTCTCGTGATATCCTTTGCTGAAAAGCATATCTAGATAGGCTCAGTAGCTGCTGATTGGTAGCTGCACAGAGTCCTCATGTGATTGGCTCACCCATGTGTATCACTATTTCTTCAACAAAAGATATCTAACAAATGACGCAAACTAGATAAATAAATTTGAATGTTGTATAAAATTGTATTCTCTATCTGAATCATGAATGAGTATCTTATTCCTAGAGAGAGAGAGAGAGAGAGAGAGAGAGAGAGAGAGAGAGAGAGAGAGAGAGAGAGAGAGAAAAAAAAGTGAAAGTAGAGGGGGGGGGGGAGAGTTACTAAAAGTGAAGAAAAAAAAAAGTGAAGAGATTTGAGAGAAAGTGTTAAGAGAAGATATGGCCTGAGAGAGAAGGGAGGGGGTAAAATGAGTGATTGAAGAGGAGAGAGGAGAGAAAGAGGAGAGATGATAGAAACCAATTTTTCCAGGTCTGCAATGACCTCACACACTGCTTTCTCTCAGTTCAACAACTTCCCTTTTCTGTCCAGCTGTTGTCTTACCTAGAGCCCTAGTTGATGTTGCTAACTGCTATGTGCTTATTTTGTTAATTTCTTACTGTATGTAAAATTATTTAATTTATGGTATAAAAAAAATACTGTACAAGGTGTTTCACATTGGCTAAACATAAGCAAAGAGGGGTGTTAGGTGTGGTGCGGACAGGGTAGTGGATGGGATCAATAGCAAGTAACATTTTGGGCTGGTTAGTAGCTTAGTCTTGACATTTTGAGCCCTGCTCTAATGCATTAGATCTTTTGCTGATAAACCTTTTATTTTTTGAATACCGCAGGCAGGTTAGGGAAGCGGCGGTCTGGTGACCGCTGCTTGATAAATTACGGCAAGCAAGTTCTTGTGAGAACTTGCAGCCGTAGGACTTTAATAAATCTAGCCCTTAGCATCAGTTCACCTTTCTAAACCAGCAAGACTTAGTAATTTATACTTCTATAGTTCAATCAAAAGAATAAAAAAAAAACAAAAAAACAACGTTTGTGTCACTATTAAAAAATGTAGGTTTTAAAATGTAAACATTCAAATATTACACATTTAAAATTACAAAGACTATATGGGTCTACACTTGGGGCAGGTACCATTCAGATCACCTAAAATACGAGCTATGGAAAGAGGAGTAATTAAAGTGATGGTAAACAATCTACTATTGCGTAAAGTGCTTTACTATTATCACATTGTTTAAAGTACAACTGCCAAAAATTAAAGTATTAAAATGAACTGTATTACTTAAAAATAAAAAAAATTATATATATATATATATATATATATATATATATATATATATATATATATATATATATATATATATATATATATATATATATATATATATATATATATATATATATTACAGACAGGACGAAAAAAAAAAATTCTACTTTTACTCCGCCCACTGAATTTTTCCCTTCCAACAAGTGACGTTCATAGCGATACCACCCACTACATACATCACCATCATTGCGCACTCCCGATAGTTTGTTAAAGGGACAGTCAAGTATAAATTAAACTTTCATTATTCAGACAGGACTTTTAATTTTAATTGACTTTCCAATTTACTTTTATCATCAAATTTGCTTTTTTCTCTTGGTATTCTTAGTTTAAACTAAACATAGGTAGGCTCATATGCTAATTTCTAAGCCTTTGAGGGCTGCCTCTTATCACATGCTTTTTAAATCTCTTTTCAACACAAAGAGACAGAAAGTACACGTGGGCCATATAGATAACACTGTGTTCAGGCACAGGGGGTTATTTAAGATCTAGCACAAAACAATGCTAAATTTAAGACAATAGATAATAAACAGTCACAGTCATGTGATCAGGGGGCTGGAAGAAGGTTCCTAGATACAAGGTAATCACAAAGGTAAAAAGTACATTAATACAACTGTGTTGGTTATGCAAAACTGGGGAATGGGTAACAAAGGGATTATCTATCTTTTAAAACAATAACAATTCTATGGCTGACTGTCCCTTTAATACATTGTAGTTTAGAATAGTGAATACATTACCAATATATAATATTAGCAGAAAAGTATAATAAGCTTACTTGGCAGAAGTCCAAATCAAAGATGTGATCTATGAACGGTTACATATGTCACTCATTCTATTCCTGAGCCTCTACGCATGCGCACCTGTATCGTGAACACGCATGAAGACCGAAAAGGGGATCAGAAGTAAACTAAGATTGCGCAACTACATACATGCGCATTGATATCGCATATAAGACTAAAGCGAGCTAGTTTAACAGTATTCCGATTGGATACATGGAAACACAAAAAAAACCTATAGCGGTAATAGGTTGTATTACATGATTGACAGGCAGAGATATTATACTAATGGAAAATTATTGCAAGTAAGGTAGTGAGAAATAAAAAGTGCTAATAAATTTTGATGATTCCTGTCAAATCATAAACAGTGAATATAGTGAGTTTACCAACAATTTAAAGGTCTCTTCCTAGGATGTCACAAGCAAATGTCCCCTCCCAGCGTGATATCACATGCAGGGAGACAGAAGCACTTCCTTATTGCTAGTGGCGCAGAACAAGATACTTTATTTTTTACAGTTCCATTTTAAAAATTCTTTCAAATGTGGGGTCAATTATCCTCATAGAATACAGGTGATCAGTGCCATGGTGACCAGGGCCCAGCCCACAGGGAGTTTCCTTAGAGGGGCAATTACAAAAGCACTTATGCCACTTTAATTAATTAGTGGTCATAAACCTCTCAACGCAAGAAATCACCAGTCCCAATTATGCATCAAGAATGTGCTTGTTAAAGAATAGGAGGCTTTAAAAAAAAACAAAAACAAAAAAAAAAAAAAAAACTATTAACCACTAAACAGATGGATAAAAGTTTGTTTTTTTTTGGAAGAGAGCACCCCCCCCACCAATGATTGACCTGGTAGCCTAATCATTGGTAGATTCTGATGACTGACTTTTTTTTTTAATTCATTATAAAAATCTTAACTTTTGGCAATTCAGGAAAAAGGCCTGATATGGAACTATAAAATAGGTCACAATATTCAGGAAATAACTATGCAGACTATAGATTTATTTCTTACATACAATTTGGCTTTAGCCTATATTTGTGCAAATTAAAGGGACAGTTTACTCAAAAATTTTCTCTCCTTTAATTTGTTCCCAATGATCCACTTTACCTGCTGGAGTGTAATAAATTGTTTACAAGTATTTCCATTACCCTTATATTGGCATTTGAAATAGTTAATTTAGCATGTGGTATCCCCACCTATTCTGAAAGTTTGTGGCCGCAGGTCCAAGCTATAGATGAGCTTTGTAAACACAGCCAGCAGAAGAGATTACACTCCCAGTGGGATATAGCAGAGATAAGGTAATAAAATGTTGATTTTCCATTGTTATCTCCAAGTATTGGTGAATGGTTTAATGGACAGATATAATATAAAGAAGAATGTATATGTACACAATGTGATACAGTAATGAGATCTGATTATACCTACAAGCTCAACCCATTTTATTAGGTTGTGGCTTCAAATCACAAAATCAGAGCATTAATATACACAAATAAACCTTAAAAAGCAATTTTTCATACATTTTGAATCTGCAGTTGGTAAAAAAAAAGCAATTGTAAACACATTAAGGGAAAAACTATTTTACAGTATACTGTCCCTTTAAGGTTGTTTTCTATGTTTGAGGTGCTTGGAAAAAATCCCAAAACAAAATATTGATGTGCTGGAAACTCACAGACGAGCACTAATTCCTTCATGCAACGAGTGCTACCAATAAAACCACTTTCACAGGTGTGTGATATAGCTCAAAGGATTTTAATTGATCACTTCTAATGAAGATGCGGTGTAATTTACTGTTTAATCCAGCAGCGCCATTCTAATACAAAAGGAACGGTGACACGAGCGAGTGAAAAATAAAATCAATCTTTTATTCAAAAAAGTTAAAGTGTACATCCACTCACTCGTGCCTCTGTTCTTTTTTTAGTCATACGGCTTGTTTACCGCACAGTGCAGCACCTAGCTAGGTGGTCAGATTCTCAGGTTCTCTCTACTTCTGGGGCTGCAACAATCTGAAGTGGTTCCATTCTAATACCCCATGCTCCGGCCTCCCATATTGGCACTCTAGCTACAAAAAAAAAAAAAAGTGCCATACAGTAGGGGTGTTGAAAATAATCGCCACCACGATGCAACCCTCAACGATGCTGCATCGATGCAGTGAAGAGGCTGAATCGATTCACGCAGCATCACGTGTCCCCACCAAATGCCCGGTGGGCCGGGCTGGCTTCAGGGCCAGATTAGCGCAGAGGCTATTGTTTTTTTCATCAGGTAGTGGTAGGGTGGAATATTGTGGTACTACTACTATTACTGATTGTGCAAAGTTCTGGAAGTGTCCGCGGGCCCTAGGCTACAAACCCCCTGCGAGTCAGCGCTATCTGGGAATCTGATTTATGGAACAGCTCCAGCCTTTACGCTGCTTCCTAGCAACTTGCAAGGCACAGTGCATAGCAACACTGGCCCCGGTAAGTGCGGCAGCTTGATTTGCAATGCCTATATACATATACATACATATATCTTCATTGGCAATCAAGCTGCTGCACTCACTAGGGCTGGGCAGGTGTTGCTATGCACTGTGGCTTTCAAGTTGCTAGGAAGCAGAGATGGGGCAGCTGTTTCACAGTCCTCACAGTGATATCAGCAGCAGACTAATAGCGCATCAATAAGATAACTTGCGCTCACGCTGAGAGTGACATCAGCAGTGCAGGACAATAATATCCAGTGAGCAGTAGCAGACAGGGCAGTAAAACAAAGACGCAACAAGAAGGAGCAGCATGAAGTGTGTTGGGATCCTGGCTTTATTTTGTGTAGTAACTATCTGCTCAGTACGGTAAGTCCTGAAAGTAAACTGTCCTGTACAAGGGGCTGGAGTAAGTTTTGTGGCAGCTAAGGGGAGGAGGGGTAAGTTGTGTAATACCCAATGAGGGAGATAGTGAACTTGTGTGAGTGTGCTCTCATACATGTATCTGGTAGTTGTGTGAATGTCCTTACACTCATTGTGTATCGTGCAGTTGTGTGAGTGCTCTCTCACCCATATGTATACGTCTATCCTTATGCATTAATTTATTAACCCCTCACCTTCCAGCTGCAATACATTACTCTGAGCCAAAGATAAAAACTTGTATACGTGCACCAAGCATCACTATATAATACACCATAATGTACCCCTTACCACTTGAATCCCCTACCAAACTTAATATTAAACCTCTCACAACACTAACTTTACCAGCCCCCACTAAGATAATCCCTTATACCACTACCACCAGAATTGCAAACTGCTGGAAGCACTAACTGAATTAGTTATTAGACAACTTTATTACTTTGTCAGTGTTTTAGTATTGGCAAAATATTGGTATAATCATCTTAGTTTGAAGTGTAGTTCTGTTATTTTTTTTTTATTCTCCTATAGACAACAAATTGTGTGTGTGTGTGTGTGTGTGTGTGTGTGTGTATGTATGTATATGTATATATATATATATAAAATAAAACAAGATCATGAAAATCATGGGCAGTAATTGTGATGCATCGTAGAATCGAATCGTATCGAAACGAAACGATGATAATCGTAATCGAATCGTGAGACAGGTGAAGATGCGCAGCTCTACCATACAGCTAGAGCGCAGATTGAACAGTTCAAACTGCTAGCTCACAAAAAAAAAAAAAAAAAAAAAAAAAAAACACATTACAAGTGGGTGGGTGGCTGGAGCATGGGTTATTAGAATGGCACGGCTAGATTAAAAAGTTACAGCGCATCCATAAGAAGTGATCAAATAAAAGTCCCTCTAAAATATTGCTTAAGATTCATGGCCTGATTTGAAATCACTTCAAAGGGGTAGAAAGCCAGTTGGTACACTACCATTACGCAAGGGTATCTACAAGACAGGTGCGTTTGTGAGCTTGCATGCAAAAGGAAGTACAAGGGGAGCAATTACAAAATGCAGTAAAGGACTTGGAGGTAACAAATCACAGAAACAGTTAAATGGGCAGTCTACTTAATGTTATTGTTTAAAAAGAAATCCTTTTATTACCCAATTCCTTAGTTTTGCATAACCACTTATATTAATATACTTTTTGCATCTATGGATTACCTTATATATAAAGCCTCTGCACATTGCCCCTTATCTCAATACTTTTTAGAACCTTGCATTATAGCAAATTAGTGCTGCATAACTCAACGGGAGAGAGCACGTTATCTATATGACACATGAACTAGTACTTATGGCTCTGAAAAGCTAATAAAATACAATGCGATAATAGGTGGCCGGCCTGCAGGGGCTTAGAAATAGGCAGAGATTTAGTAATGTTGGTTGTGCAAAGCTTGGGAATGGGTAGTAAAGGCGTTACCTATCTTTATAAACAAAACAGTAGACTGTAAAGGGACACTGAACCCAATTTTTTTCTTTCGTGATTCAGATAGAGCATACAATTTTAAGCAACTTTGTAATTTACTATTAATTTTTTTTCTTCGTTCTCTTGCTATCTTTATTTGAAAAAAAAAAAAAAAAAAAAAAAAAAAAAAGGCATCTAAGCTAAGGAGCCAGACGTTTTTGGTTCAGACGAGGGACAGCACCAATCAGCAAGAACCACCCAGGTTGTTCCCCAAAAATGGGCCGGCATCTAAACTTACATTATTGCTTTTCAAATAAAGATACCAAGAGAAGGAAGAAAATTTGATAAGAGTAAATTAGAAAGTTGCTTAAAATTGCATGCTCATGAAAGAAAAAGATTGGGTTCAGTGTCCCTTTAAGGTTTAGAAATTGATGCAGAGAATAAATGCAGTTCTAAAAAAGTGAAAACTAATGAGACAAGGAAAGAAGTAGGTCATGGGTAGAGAAAAGGGTGCAGGTATGAGTATCCAAATTTTAGTTCTAAATCAAACATAAGCCCAAGGCCTAACATGAGTAGTGGGAGCGATGACACACAAGTGCAATTTTTTTAAATGGAGCTTAAAGAACCATTACGTTTATAAGCCCAATAAGCTATCAACCAACATTGTATAACAGCAGGGCAAGCACATAAGCATAGTAGACCGTTACAGCAGTTGAAAATAGCTTCTCAAATATATACTTACTTTTTTGCTTTGTACACATAGGCGCATCTCTTGCCCAGGTAAAACTCTGTTTCATCGCGGGCATAGACTCCTTCAATCTTAAGGAGGGCTGTGTGCTCTCTCTGATTTCTTAGACCTCGCTTATAGCCAGCAAAGGTAGCTTTGCACCACAATCTAGAATAAGACAGAGTTTTAAAACAAATTACTTGGAAAAAAAGGGAGGGGGGGGGGAAAGACACACACAAACAAACAATCAACACTTGTCAATACACTTACCGCCCAGGCATGTTGTTTTTTTAATATCCAGATGCAGACAGGACTGTAAACAAAATTATGAAAGTTAGCACCTTAGGTTTAAATGGCAAAGGATCAATCTATTTCAGCAAACTGCTTATAGACATGTTAACAGTTATTGTAAACATACACTAACATAGCTGAACAATGGTGCATAGAGGGGATTTAAAGTGCAAAAATGGAATGTCATAAGAGCGTGTCATTTTTTGCTGTAGTCAAAGTGGAAATCTGTAACAACTACAAAAGCACAAACACATAAGTGAAGACCTGCTTGGGGCTCCACAACTGGCAATTGGTGGGGTGATGCGTCTGATGATCTAACCGACTGTTTCCTTGTGTGGATAAGCAGTTCTCTACGGATACCAAGCAAGACTTCACGTTTATCTTTTTTGCATGGGTTAAAGTGAATGTAAATTTTGATGCTTAAGTGCCCTGTTTTTAAAAATTTGAATAAAAACAGGGCCACTTTAATTCATCAAAATTTACATTTCATTTGTGTTGTGAAAAAATACTTACCTTTTAATCTTGACAGCCGCTCCAGGTTTCTCCATCTGTCGCAAAGCCTCTTCCTGGGTCTAAAATGAGGAATCCAGCTTCCTCCAATTACGATGTTGAATTAGAATTCTGATTCCCCCGGGGGGGAAGCCGTGATTGGAAGATGACCGATCCATCATTTCTGACATCAGAAATGGCTTGTGACGACCGGGGGAAGCTGGAGCAGCAGTCATGTTTAAAAGGTATTTTTTCACAACACGAGTGAAATGTAAATTTTGATGAATTAAAGTGCCCCTGTTTTTAATTGAATTTTAAAAAAGCGTACACTTTAGCATTAAATTTCACATTCACTATAAGCACATAGTTCGAGTACAGCAAAAGGATATGCTGCCTTTGAATTCAACATCCAGATACTTTATTACATTGTAGCTGACATACTTAGAATCAGCATTTATTAATTTAACTACAGGATTTGTACCAGGTGATAAATTCTGCCATTACAGGCAAAGGGTACACAGACCTCAAAGGAGCAATTAATCTATAAATCCATTAATGAAATAGGTGTAGGATGAACTTTTGTAAACGAAAGTGTATTCAAAAGGATTATTATATATGTATCAATTTACAATCGTGACGTGTTCAGATCTGAGGATCATAGTATTTCTGCCAGTTATTCATTCACAGCATAGACAATCACTAAAGAGCCGTCTGATTTGCACGTGCCACATATCAAGTTATAGACTGCTTCGTGCCACATATCAAGTTATAGACTGCTTCGTGCCACATATCAAGTTATAGACTGCTTCGTGCCACATATCAAGTTATAGACTGCTTCGTGCCACATATCAAGTTATAGACTGCTTCGTGCCACATATCAAGTTAGACTGCTTCGTGCCACATACAAGGCAAGTCATATGCATAGTGACACACTAATGGCATTATAAATAATGTTGACTGATAATTAGCATTAACAGGCACCAAGCAAAAAAAAAAAGATAGAACACTGCACTATGCTTCGCAAAAGCTCCAGAAACAGGCCGAAACTTTATATGTTTGGCAGAGCGGGACATACAGATGAAGACGACAAGAGACCTGCTCCCTCCCGGGCCTCTCAATCTATCAGGTATCCCAGCCATCCTATCACGGAAACATTCGTTATTTGGCCCAAAAGAAAAAAGACACGCCAACTTGCCTATTCTCCTATGTATTCCTGAAGGCCGAGAGACAATACAAACAATATAATTGAATCTAAACAGACCAACAAAACTACCCACCCGCACCGGAATCCAAGATGGAGAAAAAGGAAGGGGCGGCGCGATGTTTGCAGATAGGTCATCAGCTATCGGAGTGTATGAGGTGTCCACGGCGCTGCCTGTAAAACATAAGTAGGGCAACCGACAAAACAGGGAAAGTTGTAAATAAAAATTAAGATGATTATGGAAAATATTAACAACTTCCATACCAAATATAAAATAAATTATGAAATGGGAAAACCGGCGGTAAAAGAACAGACAAAACTCAAGGACCAAGGGACGTGTCCAGAGTCACCATGGGAACGGGATGTAAACGAAACGTGTGAGCTGCCCATGACAGATGAACTGGTAACTGTAAGGCATATTAGCTTTTTGAATTATTAGCGTGAACATGCTGTAATATTTTAGTACGAATAACACACAGGATCAGAGTTTAGTACACTGAGCAATACCCACGTCAAATGCACATAGTTAATTCATGTGTAAAGTAAATATGGGGCTTCCAAATATTGTTTTACCCTATTCAGTACAATGTTTATAACGATGTAATATGAATGGTTTGTTTATGTAATGTTTCTGAACACCACGGCTAATTATAATGTGTGTATTAATATGCAACAGAACGCCTTGAGATTATGTTTAAACGTGTTACTTTGCTTTAAAACTATATTGCTACAACTTCAAAGTCCAAAATTTACAATATCTCACAAAAGTGAGTATACCCCTCACATTTTTGTAAATATTTTATTATATTTTTTCATGTGACAACACTGAAGAAATGACACTTTGCTACAATGTAAAGTAGTGAGTGTACAGCCTGTATAACAGTGTAAATTTGCTGCCCCCTCAAAATAACTCAACACACAGCCATTAATGTCTAAACTATTGGCAACAAAAGTGAGTACACCCCTAAGTGGAAATGTTCAAATTGGGTCTAAAGTGTCAATATTTTGTGTGGCCACCATTTTTTTCCAGCACTGCCTTAACCCTCTTGGGCATGGAGTTCACCAGAGCTTCACAGGTTTGCCATTGGGCTCCTCTTAAACTCCTCCATGACAACATCATGGAGCTGGAGGATGTTAGAGACCTTGCGCTCCCCCACCTTCCATTTGATGATGCCCCACAGATGCTCAATAGGGTTTAGGTCTGGAGACATGCTTGACCAGTCCATCACCTTTACCTTCAGCTTCTTTAGCAAGGCAGTGGTAGTCTTGGAGATGTGTTTGGGGTCGTTATCATGTTGGAATACTGCCCTGTGGCCCAGTCTCCGAAGGGAGGGGCTCATGCTCTGCTTCAGTATGTCACAGTACATGTAGGCATTCATGGTTCCCTCAATGAACTGTATCTCTCCAGTGCCAACAGCACTCATGCAGGCCCAGACCATGACATTCCCACCACCATGCTTGACTGTAGGCAATACACACTTGTCTTTGTACTCCTCACCTGGTTGCTGCCACACACACTTGACACCATCTGAACCAAATAAGTTTATCTTGGTCTCATCGGACCACAGGACATGGTCCCAGTAATCCATTTCCTTAGTCTGCTTATCTTCAC
Source organism: Bombina bombina (assembly GCF_027579735.1). Taxonomy (NCBI): domain Eukaryota; kingdom Metazoa; phylum Chordata; class Amphibia; order Anura; family Bombinatoridae; genus Bombina; species Bombina bombina. The sequence goes on from NC_069502.1 coordinate 455,483,594, forward strand.
CAAACTGTTTTCGGCTTTCTTGTGCATCATCTTTAGAAGAGACTTCCTTCTGGGATGACAGCCATGCAGACCAATTTGATGCAGTGTGTGGCGTATGGTCTGAGCACTGACAGGCTGACCCCCACCCCTTCAACCTCTGCAGCAATGGTGGCAGCACTCATACGTATATTTCACAAAGACAACCTCTGTATATGACGCTGAACACGTGCAGTCAACTTCTTTGGTCGACCATGGCGAGGCCTGTTCTGAGTGGAACCTGTCCTGTGAAACCGCTGTTTGGTCTTGCCCACTGTGCTGCAACTCAGTTTCAGGGTCTTGGCAATCTTCTTATAGCCTAGGCCATCTTTATTTAGAGCAACAATTCTTTTTTTCAGATCATAAGAGAGTTCTTTGCCATGAGGGTCCATGATGAACTTCCAGGGACCAGTATGAGAGAGAGCGATAACACCAAATTTAACACACCTGCTCTCCATTCATAACTGGTACCTTGTAACACTAACGAGTCACATGACACTGGGGATGGAAAATGGCTAATTGGGCCCAATTTGGACATCTCCACTTAGGGGTGTACTCACTTTTGTTGCCAATGGTTTAGACATGAATGGCTTGTGTTGAGTTATTTTGAGGGGACAGCAAAAGTTATACAGGTTGTACACTCACTACTTTACATTGTAGCAAAGTGTCATTTCTTCAGTGTTGTCACATGAAAAGATATAATAAAATATTTACAAAAATGTGAGGGGTGTACTTACTTTGTGAGATACTGTATGTCTTGTTCGGTAAAAAAAAAAAAAACACTTTATTTTTTAAATTGTATCTAAGCATTTACAAAAAAGTAAAATGTTTCTAACAAATACAAAGGTGCATTATAAATTCCAGTGTTTCCAAAAATTAGTTTTGATAGTAAAAACATTCACAGATCCTAATATACTAATAAGGTTATTTACATAAATATTATGCAATGAGTAACAATTATATATTATATATGTATTACCTCTTTTTTTTACAGCTCTGAGTTCATGCAAGTTTTACCTTATGCATTAGGAATAATTAATATGGTTTGATTTTTTTTTATCTGATGTTGTTTTAACTGATTATAAAATTGTAGTTATAAAACAATGCAAAAATAATCTTAAAAATAAGTATTTGTTTATTTGCATACAAGTTGTGCTGAGCCAGAGTGATTTGCTCTAAGTGATCACTGTTGATACAGCCCAACACATGCATGAGTCAATACTGGTAAAAAATACATAAATAAAAAAAACAAAAACAAAACAGAGAATGTCTTTTTGTGCAAGTACAGACTGCTCCCCTCTTGGAAATGGAGTCATTACAAATGATGGATATTCTGCGGATATGCACAGTGCTGGAGGACAGTCTTGATCAGCTCTCCATTTTGGGATATATCATGCCTGTATCTTACCAGGGTCGCAGTGAGGTTAGTTACACTATGTGAATTACTAATAGTTATGATACATTATTACTTTATTCATTAAAGTGTTATTAGTAGTTATCCAATGCATTGGAATAGTCTATAGTCCAGTTTGTGCTTAAACATGTAATGCCTTTAAATATTTAAAAACATAAACTACATATACTTTGTTCTCTGAAATAAGCACCATGACCAACTATGATAACATTTATATGAAATCCCAGAAATATTTAAAGTATGTTTAAAATATAAAGACAAGTGTGTGTACTTGGTCATTTCAGCCAAAATAGGACATTCTTGTTTTGTTCACAGCTAGGGTTGCTTGAGAGGGGGATTTATTTTCTGCAGTTCTTTGAAGATGAACTACAGTCCATAGTGTCGGACTCCCTAACTATAGAAAAGTAACGATTAACAAGGAAAGTTTAATACAATTATCTCCCTAGAATGTATACTCATGTTCTACACCAATCTAACACACATATTATAATAAATATTTTGCCAGCCATTGGGGTTATCATTTTAGCAAACTGGATTTGTTTACCTGAAAACATTACAGATTGCACAACCTATAATCTACACAACATCATGGACAGTTAAATAATGGGACCAGGATTAACTGAATGTAGGGTGAAATGTTATTGGCTAGTTATTCTCCTATTCTTGTATGGTTGCAGATTGTAGGAAATGAGATTGGCAAAATTCTGAAGACCCAGAGACAGCTGGAGGGGAAGTTAGAGGAGCTGATGGGAACACGTGCACAGGTTCGATTAACATCCCCTCTGCTTTCTAACAAGCTGCAGAATTTGACTAAGCAGGTTGAGGACACCAGCGGAAAACTAAAAATAAGCAACCATCACTTTACACATGCTGTGAAACAGAGCCCTCTAACCTCAGACAATTTAATAAAGGTCCAAGCAGACAGGTGAGGCAACTGCACGGGTGGTTACCACAATTACAAGAGGTGGCCACAGTTTTATTTGATTTCCAAATCAAAACTTTCAATTTTGAACACTTATTATCCACAGGGTAAACTGAGGAGAATAGTAATGTAAAGTACAGTCATTTAACCAGACAGATATGTTCAGTAGCTATTGAGTAATGCTGCCAAATTACCTAATTTCTCTATTCCAACAGGCAATTTGCTGCTGATGTCATTGCAGATATCTTATATGAGTTGGAAACTTCAGGAACATTCCAAAGCCTCCAGCAAGCTGTAGTCAGAGAAAAGGAGAAGAAGGCTGATTTCTACAACACAATTTCTAGGTGAGAATGGATGCATAAGATACATTGTAAGGTTTGCTAATCAATGTGATAAGTAGGGAACATAATGCATTACTGTGAGTTCAGATTTTACTTTCATTTCTCTTTAAGGCAAATCCTACTTTCCATAATTATATAAATTGCTGAGTTGGAATACGTGGATAAATACCAACAGAGTAAACATCAACATATTATGTTGTAGAAAATTAAATGGACATTAAAACACTAACGGCTAGATTTAGAGTTTTGTCGGTAACGACCCGCGTAGCTAACGCTGGCTTTTTTTTTGGCCGCACCTTTTAAATACCGCTAATATTTAGAGTTCACAGAATGGCTGGGTTTTCAGTGCGTTAGGCTCCAAAAAGGGAGCATAAAGCATAATTTACCGCCACTGCAACTCTCGATACCAGCGGTGCTTACGGACGCGGCCAGCTTAAAAAACGTGCTTGTGCACGATATCCCCATAGGAAACAATGGGGCAGTTTGAGCTGAAAAAAAACCTAACACCTGCAAAAAAGCAGCGTTAAGCTCCTAACGCAGCCCCATTGTTTCCTATGGGGAAACACTTCCTAAGTCTGCACCTAACACTCTAACATGTACCCCGAGTCTAAACACCCCAAACCTTACACTTATTAACCCCTAATCTGCCGCCCCCGCTATCGCTGACACCTGCATATTTTTTTTAACCCCTAATCTGCCGCTCCGTACACCGCCGCAACATACATTATACCTATGTACCCCTAATCTGCTGCCCCTAACACCGCCGACCCCTATATTATATTTATTAACCCCTAATCTGCCGCCCCCAACGTCGCCTCCACCTACCTACAATTATTAACCCCTAATCTGCCGACCGGACCACACCGCTACTATAATAAATGTATTAACCCCTAAAGCTAAGTCTAACCCTAACACTAACACCCCCCTAACTTAAATATAATTTAAATCTAACAAAATAAATTAACTCTTATTAAATAAATTATTCCTATTTAAAGCTAAATTCTTACCTGTAAAATAAACCCTAATATAGCTACAATTTAAATTATAATTATATTGTAGCTATTTTAGGATTAATATTTATTTTACAGGCAACTTTGTAATTATTTTAACCAGGTACAATAGCTATTAAATAGTTAATAACTATTTAATAGTTACCTAGTTAAAATAATTACAAAATTACCTGTAAAATAAATCCTAACCTAAGTTACAATTAAACCTAACTCTACACTATCAATAAATTAATTAAATGAAATACCTACAATTATCTACAATTAAACCTAACACTACACTATCAATAAATTAATTAAATACAATACCTACAAATAAATACAATGAAATAAACTAAAGTACAAAAAATAAAAAAGAACTAAGTTACAAAAAATAAAAAAATATTTACAAACATTAGAAAAATATTACAACAATTTTAAACTAATTACACCTACTCTAAGCCCCCTAATAAAATAACAAAGACCCCAAAAATAAAAAAATGCCCTACCCTATTCTAAAATGAAAATAGAAAAGCTCTTTTACCTTACCAGCCCTGAAAAGGGCCCTTTGCGGGGCATGCCCCAAAGAATTCAGCTCTTTTGCCTGTAAAAAAAAAAACATACAATACCCCCCCCCAACATTACAACCCACCACCCACATACCCCTAATCTAACACAAACCCCCCTTAAATAAACCTAACACTAAGCCCCTGAAGATCTCCCTACCTTGTCTTCACCACGCCGGGTTCACCGATCGATCCAGAAGAGCCTCCAATGTCTTGATCCAAGCCCAAGCGGGGGGCTGAAGAGGTCCATGATCCGACTGAAGTCTTCATTCAAGCGGGAGCTGAAGAGGTCCATGATCGGGCTGAAGTCTTCTATCAAGCGGCATCTTCTTTCTTCCGGATCCATGGGGGGCGGCAGATTAGGGGTTAATAAATATTATGATCGGATCAGCCAATCGGATTGAACTTGAATCTGATTGGCTGATTCCATCAGCCAATCAGAATTGTTCTACCTTAATTCCGATTGGCTGATAGAATCCTATCAGCCAATCGGAATTCGAGGGACGCCATCTTGGATGACGTCCCTTAAAGGAACCGTCATTCGTTGGGAAGTCGTCGGTGAAGATGGATGTTCCGTGTCGGCGGGATGACCATGGATCCGGAAGAAAGAAGATTGAAGATGCCGCTTGATAGAAGACTTTAGCCCGATCATGGACCTCTTCAGCTCCCGCTTGGATGAAGACTTCAGTCGGATCATGGACATCTTCAGCCCCCCGCTTGGGCTTGGATCAAGACATCGGAGGCTCTTCTGGATCGATCGGTGAACCCAGCGTGGTGAAGACAAGGTAGGGAGATCTTCAGGGGCTTAGTGTTAGGTTTATTTAAGGGGGGGTTTGGGTTAGATTAGGGGTATGTGGGTGGTGGGTTGTAATGTTGGGGGGGGTATTGTATGTTTTTTTTTTACAGGCAAAAGAGCTGAATTCTTTGGGGCATGCCCCGCAAAGGGCCCTTTTCAGGGTTGGTAAGGTAAAAGAGCTTTTCTATTTTAATTTTAGAATAGGGTAGGACATTTTTTTATTTTGGGGGGCTTTGTTATTTTATTAGGGGGCTTAGAGTAGGACCTAGGTGTGATAAGTTTAAAATTGTTGTAATATTTTTCTAATCTTTGTAAATATTTTTTTATTTTTTGTAACTTAGTTCTTTTTTATTTTTTGTACTTTAGTTAGTTTATTTCATTGTATTTATTTGTAGGTATTGTATTTAATTAATTTATTGATAGTGTAGTGTTAGGTTTAATTGTAGATAATTGTAGGTATTTTATTTAATTTATTGATAGTGTAGTGTTAGGTTTAATTGTAACTTAGGTTAGTATTTATTTTACATGTAATTTTGTAATTATTTTAACTAGGTAACTATTAAATAGTTATTAACTATTTAATAGCTATTGTACCTGGTTAAAATAAATACAAAGTTGCCTGTAAAATAAATATTAATCCTAAAATAGCTACAATATAATTATAATTTATATTGTAGCTATATTAGGGTTTATTTTACAGGTAAGTATTTAGCTTTAAATAGGAATAATTTATTTAATAAGAGTTAATTTATTTCGTTAGATTTAAATTATATTTAAGTTAGGGGGGTGTTAGTGTTAGACTTAGCTTTAGGGGTTAATACATTTATTATAGTAGCGGTGTGGTCCGGTCGGCAGATTAGGGGTTAATAAGTGTAGGTAGGTGGAGGCAACGTTGGGGGCGGCAGATTAGGGGTTAATAAATATTATGTAGGTGTCGGCGGTATTAGGGGCAGCAGATTAGGGGTACATAGGGATAACGTAGGTGGCGGCGGTGTGCGGTCGGCAGATTAGGGGTTAAAAATTTTTAATAGAGTGGCGGCGATGTGGGGGGACCTCGGTTTAGGGGTACATAGGTAGTTTATGGGTGTTAGTGTACTTTAGAGCACAGTAGTTAAGAGCTTTATGAACCGGCGTTAGCCCATAAAGCTCTTAACTCCTGTTTTTTTTCTGCGGCTGGAGTTTTGTCGTTAGATTTCTAACGCTCACTTCAGCCACGACTCTAAATACCGGCATTAGAAAGATCCCATTGAAAAGATAGGATACGCAAATGATGTAAGGGGATCTGCGGTATGGAAAATTTGCGGCTGGAAAGTGAGCGTTAGACCCTTTCCTGACTGACTCTAAATACCAGCGGTAGCCCAAAACCAGCATTAGGAGCCTCTAACGCTGGTTTTGACAGCTAACGACAAACTCTAAATCTAGGCCTCAATAAATAATAGATAAAATAGTGCATTCAAAGAAAAGATTAGTCTGAGAATAACATGTACTGTATATGTAGTTTTTAAAGTTTCATTATCTGTTTAAATATTGACAAAATTAGTGTAAAGTTTTAGTGTTTATAAAACAATGGGAGCTGCCATTTTGTAACTTAGGTTACCTCCTCTGCTGTGGCCAATTAGGAACAGTTATAAATAGGTCACTAGAGTGTGCAGCCAATGGCTGTGTGGAATATAACAGTGTTCTGCACAATATCAGAATTAAATTACAGGAAAAAAAAAAAAAAATAATAATGAAAGTATATTGCAGAGTTTATATATATATATATATATATATATATATATATATATATATATATATATATATATATACAATTTATCATTTTATATTACCATCTCAAAGTGTTTAATGTCCCTTTAAGTTACCAGACTTTGCGAAGTAGATCATTGTCACTCAACCTTGTTGGATTCATAGGTAATGCTATGTTACACATCAAGACTAATCCTTGCACAGTTTTGAAGACCTCTTTATCAATTTTTATCCTTAGCTTTGGCCATTTTGGCTCTATAAAGAGACTTAAGACAGAAATTAAAGGCTGTTTGAAACTACAGCTTCATATATGAGAAACATTTTGGAATAAATAAAATAGTTTCCGTTTCCCTAAGTTTCCTGTCTCTAGAAGAGACAAACTTATTAACCAATCACAACTTTGTAAATGGTATTTGAACATGAATTGGTGTTTATAAAAGGGCAGTAGAAAAAAGTTGGTGAAGCCCTTCCATCTTGTCTTACCTTAAAGGGACAGTAAAGTCATAATTAGACATTCATGATTCAGACAGAGCATACTTTTTTAAACAACTTTCCAATTTACTTCTGTTATTTAATTTGCTTCCTTTTCTTGTTATCTATTGCTGAAAGGTTCATCTAGGAAAGCTCAGAAGCAGCAAATAACCTAGGTGGCTGCATATATATACCGATTGTCATTGGCTCACCAAATGTATCCAGTTAGAAACCAGTAGTGCATTGCTGCTCCTTCAACAAATTATACCAAGAGAATGGAGCACATTTTGATAATAGAAGTAAACTGGAAAGTTGTTTAAAATTGTATGTTCTACCTAAATCATGCAAGATACATTTTTGGTTTCATGTCCCTTTAAGGTGATTTAGCACTAAATTCTACTCAAATAATTATAATTAAAAAGGCCTTTTAAACAAATTAATTGACAGTCTATGCTTTGGTTAACCAAATATAAATATATACAGGTAGAAAACCTTTTATCCAAAATGCTTGGGACTCGAAAAGGTTTGGATTTTGAAATAGTTTTGTTTTTGAAATATTTGCATCTGTAAAATGGGACAGTTTGTAGAGGAGATGGAACCAAGTGTATCTTATGTCATTTAGGCAAGGTATTTTTATGTTATCGATATGGATATAAAGTATGAAGCAAAAGTCAGCACTTCCCTTCAGGTGCTGTAAGGTACTGGGGGAATACTGAGGTAGTAACTTAATCCTAAGAGTTTTATACAATATATGTTAAGTTTATCACTATGTATTAAATAAGTCTGCAGTTTAGTAGCTTGTACAATTTCATACACAACATTATCAGTGAATCCTATGTTATAAATAAATATGTGGTTTTGTGACACAGAGGTGACCCAAGTAGTGGTGAACAGGTAACCTCTGTGACTTGTTATAGCCATCTTCTGCTTGAATATTAATGGATAGTAATAGTCAATAGCATATAAGGCAGCGGAGTTACCTTTAATATGAGCAGGCAGATGACTCAGGAGGTATGCACTGCAACAAGGAAGGAATCCTAGATGATAACGGAGACACAGCAATAAGCGTGGTAACTGGAAAAGAACGCTCAGAAGTAATCAGCTGAGAGGGAGAGACTGAGAGCGGTATGGGCCATAGCTGATGACGTCAGCAATACGGCAAGCTTCTCTCTCAACGAAGAACAGCGGAACTGCAGGGAGATAGGAACTCAAAGACAGAACAGTACTGCTTCAAGGTAGACCAGCAACGGAATGTAGGAATAGATCCTGTTTCTTCAATAAGCCAGCAACCTCTGGTAAGAGGAAGCTGGTTTATAAGGAGGAAGGTTAAATTGAAATTTAAAGAAACAGTGTATCAGATACATTGTCCTTACAGATGCGCACTGCCTGCCCCTGTTTTTTGAGACTGTGTATAGACACCAAGAATATCGAAAGTGGCGGTTCTGTGTCACCCCCAGGGGATCCAAGCTGCTCTAGTCCTCTGAGCTCTCTGAGTTCTCCTGGCTTCTTTCACCTCCAAAATAAAAGGCTCACAATAGTGTAGCAAGTCTCAAACAATACAGAAGGCGCACAAACAGGTTATACTCACAAGATATTCAGTTAAAATCAGCTTTTTATTAAAAACATGACAAAGGTGTCTTCAGATGCAGCTTCAAGGTTTATTAAAATACAGCTCAACGCGTTTCGACTAAAAAAAGAATTTATCAAGAGCATCAAATCAAAGTAGTTTCAAAACCAAGTTGTAGTAGACTAGCAGTGTTCACAAACATATTTATAGTCTCTAGCCCTGCCTACCTTCTTCAAACCACACCCATCCACAGGTGTGCTGAGTCCGGTTTACATCAGGGCTATTAATAAAGCCTATCCCATTCTGTCAGGGAGTGTTAAAATAAACCAATAGGTTATAATTAAGTATGTCAATCTATATACATAAATTTGCCTGTTCACATTTCATGACAGAAAGGCTTCCAATCTAAACATTACAGCCACAAGATAAGGATTGACGAATATCTAAAATTTTTAAACATGTCTTATTTCATTGCCGTATATTAAATGTAAATACAAATATAAAGAAATAATCTATGAATATTTAATTTCATATATATGGACAGTATCTACATTTTCTATCAGTTATATCCATGATTGATCTGACTTTAAAAAGCATTTCATGAATAAAAATATGTGACTTTGCACACATTAATAACATTGACAGCTTTGTGGAAAATCAAAACATCGCATTATTTCCCCGGTACATCCGGGATTCCTTCATTGTTAACATCTAAATATCATACCAGTCCTCTTAACAGTTTACTTCTTTAACGACATTTGACCAACCAACAGTGGTCTATCATGGTCACGTGGCTATTATTCAATCAACCAAGAAGATTTTAGAATTCAGTTCTCAATCGAGCAGTCTAAAACATCAATGTTCCGACCAGATCCGCTTAACCATCTTAATCACGTGATGGACGCATCATTTAGTGTGGGCATTCAAGATTTAGACTTAGATATCCTCAAATATATCCTTAGCGCCGTCTCAATGTTCCATTGTTGCAGAAAACCAAATGTAGATTTTGAGTGTCCACTATTTTAATATGTTAATAGTAAAAGAGGAAAAAGGATAAGTTAAAATTTTATGTAACACAACTTTTTTTAATGATAGTCTTACGAAGACATGTTATTTTACACTTCCAAAAAGCCAACATAATTACTCCAAACTGATTATTCCTAAAAACAAGGAGAATACTGGTAACCAACTGCTAAGATATCAAGATATTTATACTGAAAAATAAAATAAAAAATAAATAAAATATAAAATAAAAATTAAATAAAAAAATTAAAAAGTTGGCAATATTTCCCCTATCATAATACTAATAATATTTAACCTCAGATGTTCTTTAAGATTGTCAAAATATTTAAAGTAAAGTGCAAAGGAGAACAGTGTTATCTCCATCATTATGTAAATTACATTTATCCAACCAAGTGTAAACAACAATATCTTATGTCATTTAGGCAAGGTATTTTTATGTAATTTTTAATATACCTTTGTTACATACTACCATCAGCAAGATAATTCAGTACTGTTAATAGAAAGGTAATATTTATTGTTTTAAATAAATATCGAATTTTATTTGCATTTTAGAACACAAAAAACAAACAAAAGACACAGGCAGAGAAGATTGTGACTTACAGGTGGGGAAAATAGTATTTTTTTTTAATAATTTTATTTAACAAAAAAACAAAAAAAAACATAAATTAAAAAATTTGGATTTCAGAATAAGTTAGGATTTTGGAATTCTGGATTTGGGGATTTGTATCTGTATTTATATATACATATGCACAATAGGCAGCGACGCTGTCAAGTGGTTAACCAGACAGGCCTGAGTGGGGTGAGTTACCTAACTTTGCAAGTGCTATAAGAAATTTCACTCATTACCGGAGACTCTGCACTGGTCCTTATATTTACTTCAGCCCGGTGTGGCTGAGTTCTGTTGTTGGGTTTCTCTGTTTGATTTTGTTTGTTATTGGGTATACCCTGGATGTACCAACACCCAACACAGACTGTTCAAGTCTTCAGCCTACAATTCTCTGCTCAGCTATGGAGACAACACAGCACACTTTTTATTCATTGTTGCCAGCCACTGCACGCACTACAAATCTTACTGACTGTGAACTGATTTTCTCAGAGGACAAGAGCATTCTGGCATTAAGTACTTTATTTGAACTCTTGGAAAAACTTTTGATAAAAGAATCAAAACTACAGTGGGACATTTGGACCCTCGAAAAGTATAAAAGTTTAAGTATGATACCAAGGGGACTACGGGTCTTTAAATTCCCCACGTTTGATGTGGATACCAATGACAAGGAATTTATAGACTCGTGGAACAATGTACTGTCTGATTGCTCCCTGAGACTTATGATGTTATTATTGATTTATAAAAACAAACAATTAGAGTCTTTAAGAAATGATATAAATGAATTGCAAGTAGAATTGAACAGACGATCCAATAATCCTGATTTTGCCAAATTTGATAAAATATTGAGAGAATTGATTGCTAAGGGCAGGTCAGAGATTATGGAGAGGAAACATACTAAGTTTATCAGAGACAAATTCGATTATGCTAATAATTGTGTGTATATATGGAATAAGAAATCTAGGGGGAACTCTAGATATAACCAACCAAGATTTGGGAGGAGGAGAAGGGCTAATAATAAAAACAATCAAAACAAAAATAAGAATAAAAATAATTCATCCAAAAATGTCACCTTCTCTGGTAGTGACACAGATTACTCCAGTGATGGTGATAAACAAGCAGACATTATCCAGGATATACAATCAATCACATATCAAAATGGTGAACCCCAAGCTGCTATTGCGGCAGGTCCACATCTTGTATATGAAGATAACTCTAGCAAGGCTACTAATTCAGTCAGATTGAAGCAGTCTGCATATATTGAGACTCATATCTAGACCTGACAACTCTGTACTAGAACAGGTTTTTCCACAGGTACAGGGAGGCATAGCGGGGGGGGGGGAGATGGCACTCACACTGTCAGACAGAACCCAGTCATGAAGAACAATCAGGACAAATATCAGCTGAGGGAACCGAGACCACTAACAAAATACAAATAGTAGGAAATGTGGTGAATCTGTCATCTTTCTCACTCAGTGATACACACTATAGAATATTGAATTTGGGGCTGAATTTTGCACCTAATAACGATTTTGATTTATTTCAAACTATCATTGACATCAACAGACTAGTTAGGAACATAACTCTGAGAAAACATTTCTCAGATGATGTCATCACTATATGTTATGATTCTACTTCTATGATTAGAGAAAGTGACACTACTACTAATAAATATAATTTCTCTGAGAACTGTGATATTGTTTCATTACAGCAATTACAGCTAGACAACATATCTGAACATGACACTAGGAGCAGAGGCCCCACTTTTAAGAAAAAATCTCGATTCTATCCCATACAAAGTAGGGGTAACATTGTTGAAACCTTCCACTCAAGAGTAGAAAAAGACTTGGTTGAATTAAAATCTAGGCGGTCCAATCACAAGCCCAATCTATCTTTGTCTGAAAAAGAAGCAGTTACTTCCTTAAGAAACAATCAGGATTTGGTTATCAGGAAATCAGACAAAGGCGGAATGGTTGTAGTGATGGACCGTATGCAGTACATAGCTGAAGGTCTTAGACAATTAAATAATGAACATGACTACTTAATTCTAGGTAGGGACCCTACAAATGAGTACAAAAATGAACTGAAACATCTCTTGGATGAAGGTATGGAACAAGGGTGCATAGATAGTAACACAGCTGAATTCCTTTTTGTGGACAATCCCAAGACGCCACTGTTCCATCACTTCCCCAAGACACATAAATCTCTCATAGATATAAAAGGTCGCCCCATTGTGAGTGGAGTTGAGTCACTCTTGGGGAATCTCTCTCAATGGCTGGATAATATACTACAGCCCATTGTGACGTCTCTCTTGTCATATGTTCGAGACACGAAGCATATCCTAAATATACTTGAGCATATTGAATGGTCTGAGTCCAGTATGTGGATGACAATTGATATTGTCTCTTTGTATTCTAGCATCCCCCACCAGAAGGGAGTGGAAGCTGTTACTTTTTTTCTTGATAATTTCACTGATTATGATCATTGCCTTAAGAATTTTATTCTCAAGGTACTCACATTCCTATTAACACACAATTTTTTCAAATTTGAGGACACTTATTATCTCCAGAGATGTGGTACCGCCATGGGGGCGAAGTTTTGCCCCCTCCTATGCAAATTTATTCCTAGGATGGTGGGAGTTTTCCTGCAAAGAGAACTTAACTTGCAAACAGCAATCTCCATGATCTTAAAAAATTACAATTCCTAACTAATTTCAATTACGAATATATAAGAAAAAAAGGACTCTCCATCTGAATTTCTATGTGCATGCTGGCACCAACTGACAACTAACTCCACCAACTGCTGTGCCGTTTGGCACCAACCTTGCTACAAAGAAACTCCTAGTAGCTACTAGCGACCACAAAACCGACTGTCTCCTAAGAATTTCCTAGTCGCTCCCTGCGACCGCCAAGTTCCTCAACAAAGGATAACCCAGTCGCTACCAGCGACCGCAAAGACCATCTTACTTATCCTAAAAGATCCGCGAGTCGTTACTAACGACCACCTCATCCTAAACCAAAGAATTCCTTAGTCGCTACTTGCGACCGCCAAGTTCTTCAACAAAGGATAAACCAGTCGCTACCGGCGACCGCAAAGACCAACCTACACTTCTTAAAAGATCCTCAAGTCGTTACTAACGACCACCTTATCTTCAACTGGAAGGATCTATATGTTTCTCCTAGTCGCTGTTTGCGACCGCCAAGTCCTTCAACAAAGGATAAACTAGTCGCTACTAGCGACCGCAAATACCCATTTCTAAATTTCAAGATCCTGCTAGTCTTTCCTCACGACAACAAAGCTATCATCTTTCGTGAGCGCAAAGATTATCTTTAGATCCCCCAGGATTTCCTTACAGATTTAGGAATAGGGGTTGCCACGGCAACATCACCTACCATTTTAAAACGTGACGTCACGTCACCTTTACACAAAAAGGCGCCCTTTTCTCTCATCCAGTAACGCCAACCACCATATACAGGCAATTTAAGCCTACAACTGGACAGTTACTTTCTTGTCACTTGGCAAGTCAATATCTTGGGACATCAGTACATTTTTCGCTAAAGCGCAAGTACTTTTTCTTATTGTTCTTTTATGCTTATTTTATGTATCTATACATTTATTAAAGGAGACGTCCCTTTGTTTTACATTGTATCATTTTGTATCATTTTATACATCTTGACACCTCTGTTTTATTAGTATAATAAATTGCCTTGGAAATTTTCCATTTGAACTATATTTACGCCTCTGTCTCTGTTCTGGTACATATATATATATTCCTTCCTATATATTATTACATATAAATACTTGATGAATATATTTTGTCGTTGATTACATACTGGACACTGGTCCCTTTATTTAAATACACTTCTATTAGATATACCCGTGCTTTGAGCGCTTAACTTCATTTTTTCACATTGCTTTTGCCACTTTGTATTCTTGGAGGGGAATTCACTAGTTAAGCTGGGTACTGTCCTTTAGCGCCTATTATTTCCTTTTTTCCACATGGTGGGAGTTTTACCACATCTTTGGAGATAATAATGTGTATAGATCACATATATCTCTATACCAGAGGTATATAGATGATCTTATCTTCATTTGGACAGGAAGTGAGGAAATTATTCCCTCGTTTTTGGAATATTTACACTGCAATGATCTCAACCTGAAATTTACCTGTGAATACAATCCACACACTATCAACTATCTTGATATCACATTGCGTGGTAACCCTGATGGTAAGATTGAATCTACCGTTTTCAGGAAGCCTATCTCAGGCAATTCACTCCTTCAAGGCACTAGTTGCCATACTAAGCATGTTCCATATGCCATTGCTAAAGGAGAATATACTAGGCTGAGGAGAAATTGCACCAGTTTTCAACAGTTTAAACAAGAATCTGTTGATCTGGAAAAGAGACTCCTAGAAAGGAAGTACCCGAAAGCTATAGTTAAAAGGGCTAAAGCTGCTGTTAGTACTATTGAAAGAAAGGATATTTTGAAAATGAAATGTCCAAAAATGATGATTTTAAAGGATTGACTTTTGTATCTAATCATAGTATTCAGTATCATGATATATGTAAGATTGTTCGTAAACACTTCCCTCTTCTCTCAGCGGATGATAAATTAGTGAATAATGTTAAGAATGGCCTCAGATGTTCCTATAGGAGAAGCCCAACATTAGGTAATCTGTTGGCCCCTACACTACTGAAAAGCAAAACTGAAAGTCAATCATCTTGGCTAAGGCATACTGGCATGTTCAAGTGTGGTCGGCACAAGTGCAAACCTTGTGAGTATGTTAATGTGACAAGGAACTTCTCTAGTATTGTCACTAACAAGGTGTATGACATTGGTACCTGTATGAATTGTACCACGGAATATGCCATTTACCTTATCGAACGCTCTCATTGTAAGTTACAATATGTAGGTCTCACCTCAAGGGACCTAAACACCCGCATACGGGAACACTTGTCATCATTTAAAGTCAATAGGGCTAGTACTCCGATAGTACAACACTTTGGCACTTTTCATATTAACGATCTAAGATATTTTTCATGGTGTGCAATAGAAAAGATCTTTAGGCCCACCAGGGGTGGTGATATAGATACAATATTAGCAAGAAGGGAAGCATATTGGATCTTCACCCTAGAAAGCAGACTACCTAAAGGTCTGAACTCCAGATTTGATATTATTAATCACTGGGAATAATAATATAGTCAACCTACCAATATGAGTTCTGTACATAGTTCAGATGAATTTCCCTCTGTGCTCAAACCCCGATAGTAATATGACTAGTACTCAATTCATGATTACTAGTTATGCCTGTATATATATGTCTTTTTCTTTATCATCATTAACTACATTAAACATTCGATGTACACATTCAATGTTACACATAATGTTAGTATTTTTACACTATATACATGGAGTTTTCTCTGATGCACTTACTTACATTTTATGCTGCAGTATGCACCTTATACACGCAAATTTGAATTTTTGAATTTTTGAGAATGAAATCCAAATGTTTATCAGTGTGATCATTTTACACTATACTATCTTTGTTCTCTATGTTCCCTCTTATCTCTGTACTAAATGCTATCATCTAATGTATGTAGGTATATCATTACTCCCTTTTGCAATATCATTAATACCTCTGGCACTTTCACATTTGGATTATGTTTGCTACTTAACTATATGAGCGTGTCAATTTATACGCATTCCAATTATTGTTATTTATATACTAGAAACATTAGTGCTGGTAACTTTGGTAATGAAGTGTTAATTAGGATTATGTTTATATATTTGTATCCTATTGGTTAGAGTCTATGGGTGTTGTTCCTGTTTTAACCAATTGTATTAGCCCATGGGGTTTTTAAACAGGTGTGTGGGGTAGCATGTCAGGCTGTGACTACGGAATCTTTTCCGAAACGCGTATGCCTGTGTGCTGCGCCCACGTCTGACTCTAAGTCCATTTTGCTGTGCTGTCTTTACTTTTAAACATTGCCGAATAAAGTTTCAAGATTTTACCTATAAAGATGGATGTCGGTGTTTCCTTTTGAATTTATATATACAAATTCATATGTAATATTTATACATCGCATTGATATTCTTATATACTCAAAGTCTGTAGGTGTGAAAAGGTAAGCACCCATTGCTAATTTCTGTCCTAAAATAATATCTTCTCCTAAATAACCTAGCAAAGCCACGCTGAGGCTGGTGCTGCAGGTGCGATGAACCCAGGGGCAGTGAGTGACTGGTAGGTCGGCAGGCCAAGAGCTAGCTATTACTCCTGCCTTTGACATCCTCCCTATCCTCTCTCTAAAAGCCTGTGCTCAGTATATCCCCCTATCCACTCTCTAAATAAAAGCCTGCGCGCAGTACATCCCTCCTATCCTCTCTCTAAAAGCCTGCACGCAGTACATCCTCCCTATTCTCTCTCTAAAAGCCTGCATGCAGTAAGTCCTCCCTACCCTCTCTCTAAAAGCCTGCATGCAGTACGTCCTCCCTATCCTCTCTCTAAAAGACTGCACACAGTACGTCCTCCCTATTCTCTCTCTAAAAGCCTGCACGCAGTAAGTCCTCCCTACCCTCTCTCTAAAAGCCTGCATGCAGTACGTCCTCCCTATCCTCTCTCTAAAAGACTGCACGCAGTACGTCCTCCCTATTCTCTCTCTAAAAGCCTGCACACAGTACGTCCTCCCTATTCTCTCTCTAAAAGCCTGCACACAGTACGTCCTCCCTATCTTCTCTCTAAAAGCCTGCACACAGTACATCCTCCCTATCCTCTCTCTAAAAGCCTGCTCGCAGTAAATCCTCCCTACCCTCTTTCTAAAAGCCTGCACGCAATACGTCCTCCCTATCTTCTCTCTAAAAGCCTGCACGCAGTATGTCCTCCCTATCCTCTCTCTAAAATTCTGCACACAGTACATCCTCCCTAACTTTTCTCCTAAAAGCCTGCGCTCAGTACGTCCTCCCTATCTTCTCTCTAAAAATCTGCGTGCAGTACATCCTCCCTATCCTCTCAATAAAATTCTGCACACAGTACATCCTCCCTAACCTTTCTCCTAAAAGCCTGCGCGCAGTACGTCCTCCCTATTTTCTCTCTAAAAGACTGTGCGCAGTACATCCTCCCTATCCTCTTTCTAAAAGCCTGCTTGCAGTACGTCTTCCCTATCCTCTATCTAAAAACCTGCATGCAGTACGTCAAGAGATATAGAACTTGCCCTTGTTCCATCTCTAGTACCACAGTAGGCTGCTTTTGCTTTACTGGACATAAGCAGCCTATCTTTATAGCAAGAAATAGTTGGTGTGCAAAAGTGCAGTGCACTTCATCCTGCTTCAAATATAAAAGTGGTTTTCTTTGCTATGTTGTGCCTGTAATTATTACTTTGAATAAGTTGAGACTGTCACAGGCCTCTTGAAAATGAATAATATTTAGTAAAGAAGTTTGTTGTTTCACTGAAAACACCTGTTGCCATAACTTTTCCCTGTGTTAGATCCTTAGCTAACAACAAAGATATTCTGCTGAGGGTGTAGTGTGTTTTATTATGCATTATATTA
The DNA here is from genome assembly GCF_027579735.1 of Bombina bombina. Lineage (NCBI taxonomy): Eukaryota > Metazoa > Chordata > Amphibia > Anura > Bombinatoridae > Bombina > Bombina bombina. The sequence goes on from NC_069502.1 coordinate 455,501,593, forward strand.
ATGTGTATAAATACGAAGGCAAAATATGCAATCATTTTCTGTGGTTGTAGCACATCTATTATATTTCACTGCCACAAAAATATTACATTTTTTAACAAAGAATGTAGCAATTCTGCACACTTCCGTCCTGTAGATGTTTAAAGGGACAAATAAGTAAATTATTTTCCAACGTGCATTTAAATATACTTTCATATTCTTGAAGTGTTGTTTCATATGGAGTACTTTAAAAATGTTAGTAAAGCATGGTTGTAATTGCTACCTGATCTGATTTTCCATAGAAATATATTATAAGTTAAATATTACATTTACATCATTTTATATATATATATATATATATATATATATATATATATATATATATATATATACTATAAAATATATAATTTTTTTTTTCCTTTTCATATGTGGTTATGATATGTTTTTCTGTGTATGTTTTTTATGTATAACTTAGTTAAGTATCCTTGGCTCACCCCTGCCAAGTACTATCCTCACTGTTATTTTAGCAGTGGTTCTGTTTGTCACAAGCTGCAACATTGGTAATCCATCTTAAAGGGATAGTAAACACCAAAAATGTTATTGTTTAAAAGATAATCTCTTTATTTACCATTCCCCAGTTTAAAACACTGTTATAGAAATATACTTTTTACCTCTGTATTTACTGTGTATCTAAGCATTTGCAGATTGCCTCCTTATCTCAGATCTTTTGACAGACTTGCATTTCAGGCAATTGGTGACTTAAATAACTTCACGTGCGTGAACACAATGTTATCTATATGAAACACATGAACTAACACCCTCTAGCTGTGAAAAATCTGTCAAAGGCATTCAAATAAAAGGTGGCCTTCAGGGGCTTAGAAATTAGCATATTACCCTACCTAGGTTTAGCTTTTAACTAAGAATAACAAGAGAACACAGCAAATTTGATGATAAAAGTAAATTAGAAAGTTGTTTAAAATTACATGCTCTATCTGAATCATGAAAGTTTAATTTGGACTTTACTATCCCTTTAAGAGAATACATGTCTGAGGGGGCTGGTGTGGCGTAAATGCTAGTGCATGAGAAAAAAGTAATATCAGTTTGAGCTCCAGCCTCTTTGGGTGGAGTGAAACAAACACACTTTTCAGAGGTTCAGAGGTTTTGTACAGCAAAATTAAGCAAAATAAATAATGCATGTATTGCAATGTTGTTATTTCATAAGTGAAACATTTTAAATGTAATAACTCTAAGTCTGGCAAATAACTAAACAGCTACAGATCTAAGGAAACCTTTAGATGTATGTTTAGGCAGATAGCAGTCTAACAGATATTTGTCACTCACTGTCTTACCAAGTACCCTTTTTTCAGGGAAGAAGAGGGGAGACAGAAAATTAAATTAATGCAAAAGCAACTACAAGATGTCAAGAAAGAGAAAGAATCTGAGATGAAGGTAAAACACATAAGAGCACATTACACTCTGGAAATAAGACCTGTAGTGCTCTAGATATGACAGTTTATTTGTTCATTTTGTAGTTCTGAAGAACAATTATCATTCTGATACAACAAATGGCATACGGCACTACATATTTTGTTTAAATAATATTTTCATTTGTTTCCCCCCACCAATGCAACCAGTCAAAATTATTACAATTACTCATTTTTTTTTTTCTATTAAAGTTTCCATTTCCATATACATCTCTAGCAAAGTAACTAGCATAAATACACACCTGCATGCTGGAGATACATTAAAGGGACAGTCAACACCCAATGCAACTTAATTCCATACCTTAGATCAGGAAAAGAAGATGCAGTTGCATCGCATCGCATTTTGATTAGCTCTAATGGTAATTAAATAACGACCCAAAATACATATGTTTATTATATGTAGATATGGCCACTAAACTCCTCCCCCTCCTCCTTCCTCCCCTTCTCTAATCTTTTCCATGCTAGTTCATGTTCGAAAGGGTGACATTGCGTTTTGATAATGCGCATGCGCACTATCTTCTGCCGGCTCGCAAATGCAAGCTGAAATCTATTGCGCATTGCGTGATTTGCCGTGAACGTGTGTTAACAATCCAACCGAGGATTCAATTATGATTGGAGTATTGCTTAAAAAAGAAAGTAAATACGTAACATCTGTAAATAAACATATACACATATAAATACATATGTATACATATATAGAAATATATATACATACATATACATAATTAGAGATGAATATGTATGTATTTCAATGTTAAAGCTATTTGTCTGCCTCTTTTTTCGAACATCTTTGAGCCCTAACTTTTGTGTGCAATTTTTGTTTGTGAATAATGTTTATTAGATAGTGTTATGAGTGTAAATTTACTTTGTTATGCATTTTTTATATGTTTTGTGTTACTTTTTAGTAATCATTCTAGCGTAAATTGTGATTGGGCTCAAGCAATCGCGTTTACTTTCAACTCGTAATACCAGCGGTAACCCTATAAGCACAAAACTCTGCAATAAACCCCTTATAGCTCACACACAAACGTTTCCGCTCGTAATCTGGCCCCATGAGTCATTAGTGAATAACTGTGTGAACAAATACACACTGATTCCAGCCTCCAAATCTTTAAAAACTACCTTTATTTCTCAAGCTGGGTCCATGGGTGCAAACAAACAAATAACGTTTCAGCAAACTAATGAGGGAAGACCCCCCAGGAAAAGGCTGCACTAATAGCACTCAAAGCTTAGACTTGTGAGCAATGAAAAACTGGGAGGATTAAAATATAACTTTTATTTAAGTTAACTTAAAATATACGGACCCAGTGTGTGAAAACACATTAAAAACAACTAAAGACTTGAATGACTGGATTCCTGTTTATTAAAAAGTAATGCCTTTGAGATTGTGTAAATCTAACAGGAATCAGCATTGGGCGGGTAAAATCTAATGTAGATTCAATGTGACGACTCACTGGGCTTAGTGTTGACATTTAAACCCACAGATCCGGCGGCTCGCCGCCTTTGAAAAAGCCCACAACGGGTGAAACGTGTCAGGGGGTTAGGAGCACACGGGAGCTCCATTTTTTAAATTTAACTTTAGACTTGTTGACCGCACTGGCGGTATTGACTTTAATATAGCACGGCTTATACTTTATAGCCGCTAATTATAACTGTTGATATTAAAAAGTATATTCAGTGATATGCGTAATACCACTACAACATAGAATTATTTTAATTATTTCACGCATTAATTAGCCTATTACATAATAGAGACTACAGAAACTGTAGCTACGTTTGAGCTATCGCAGCTGGTAGCTCTTACGCTGCTGTGAAATTTGTTGCAACTGCGTTCAGAGAGAGGAGGAGATTAACGGTGATTTCAGAGCACTGTTTCTGAAGGATTAACTTGACACTTACTGTTAGTTATATTTCTGAAAATAGCCAATACGGATACTGTGCTATTATACTGTTATGAGCCATTTATTTATAAGGATAGCAAACAACTTACAGCTTAAGGGGACAGATAATATGTCTCAGTGTTCTCTAAATACCCAAATACCAGTCGCTACCCTAATACTATGGCTCATTTGGTAATAAAATGGTAACACAAGGGTGATTATTCAGAAAAACTGTTAATTTATAAATACAGTGTTTTTTATTTTAAACTTGCAGTATAAGTATTCATTATTTAATTATTATATATATATCAGTACTCTTTAATACTATAACGAATTAAACAAATACTTAACTCTGTACTAATACTACTACTAATACCACAACAACGTGTCAGCACTATTATAATCTGTTGCTGACGAACACAGGAAAACTATGATATGTACATCCACCTTTAAGTCTATGCCATAAAGTGACAAAAATATAAAATAAACCTATGTAGGTAACCTGAAGAAAATACACAAATTCATTAGCTTTATGTTATAGAGATTAAGGGATATGAGGACATGTGGAAATAATAAAGACCTATATAGATATTAATCAACAAGTTCATGTGTTTATTTATTTTATTTATTTATTTATAAAATATTTTACCAGGAAGGATACATTGAGATTTCTCTCGTTTTCAAGTATGTCCTGGGTATTTTACCAGGAAGGATACATTGAGATTTCTCTCGTTTTCAAGTATGTCTCGTTTTCAAGTATGTGTTGAAGCGTTACACTGATTATCACACATATAAAGCCGGGTTATTAACACTAAGCTCGCTATCCTCTTTCATTTAAATTCCAACCCTTTGACATATTGATGAGTTTAACCCTCTATGATACCTATATATATATTTATCCTATTAGGCACTTTTTCCAGCCTGATCAAGTTAAGTAATATCATACTACCATAGCGACACTCTTATTATGCCCTCACATTGAATCTACATTAGATTTTACCCGCCCGATGCTGATTCCTGTTAGATTTACACAATCTCAAAGGCATTACTTTTTAATAAACAGGAATCCAGTCATTCAAGTCTTCAGTTGTTTTTAATGTGTTTTCACACACTGGGTCCGTATATTTTAAGTTAACTTAAATAAAAGTTATATTTTAGTCAAATTCTTTTATTGAGTGAATCAACACACATCCAACATCATACATGTACATTGTGGTATTCATTACGGTATTAATAATGTTAAGGGAAGGCACAGATCCAAACATTTTGTAAAACAATTACCATATGAGGAGGAAAAAACTCGGTATAACCGTTAAGTTTAGGTGAGGGGAAGGATGGGAAAGGGGGGATCTGTCCAGCCTCGGGATCATGTTGAAAAACGGCATTCTGCTCTTTTCGAGAGGGGACACCATTAACTTAATTGGGTCACATTGTTCTAATGTATTCGTCCCATATTGCTTGTATTGTCGTGAAGTTGTCTGTGCTACCTCTCTTATAGATGGAATACTCTTCTAACTCTAGTAGCTCGGTCACTTTAGCCCTCCACATTCCCAGAGTGGGAACATCTTTTGCTTTCCAGTATTTGGCAATCAAGATTTTCACACTGTTAGTAAATATTCGGAACAAGGGGAGAAGAGATTTAAAAGGAAGCTTGACGGACCTATTTAGCAACCAAATGAGGGGGGCAGCTGGCAGGGTCGGGTGTAATATATTACCAACCTCGTCTATTATTTTGTACCAAAAGTGGTTTAGCTGTGAGCACCACCACCACGTGACCCATGCCACTCCCCACATGGCCACATCTCCAGCATCTATTATTGGTGCTGTGATATAGCCGGTGTAGCTTCCTTGGAGTTAGATACCAACAGTGTAACATTTTATAATTGGTTTCTAGAATAGATGCTGAAGTGGAGGACTTTTTGGTATTAATGAATATGTTAGTAGCTATCTGAGGTAGAATAATTATGCCCAGCTCCCTTTCCCACATTTCTATAGAGTAAGGAAGATTACCTGGCGTGGGATGGGTCAGAATTTTATATATAGCGGATAGAGAGTGTTTAATTGGTGAGGTTAGGAGATAGAGTTTCTCGATATTAGTTGGAGGGCGAGTCATGTTATTTTTATGTATATGTGTGGTTATATAGTTATGGAGTCTTCTGTAAGAAAACCAGTTGCGTGCCCATTCGTAACCCTTATCTATCAGCTGTGGTTGAGTGCTTATGGAATCGTTGGTGGTAACGTTATGTAGTAGAATATCATCCTCACTCGAGGTGTTAGGTAATGATGTTTGTAAGAGATTTATGGAGAAATCAGAGTTATTTCTGAGAGAAGTTAGAGGGCCAGGATTAGAGGATAAAAAAGGGTGATGGCAAGAAGTCACATTCCACTGTATGAAGGTCTCTTTTGTGATGGGGTTAAGTAGTGTTTTAGTTTTCTCGTGGAAGTTAGGGCTCCAACATGTAGAAGCTAGTGATAGGTCAGGATTGAGTTGTCTCTCAAGTCGAACCCACCTCCTCTGATCATCGACCACTCTCCAGTCCAGAATTCTTTGTAGGTGAATGGACATTCTATATCTTTCTAGGTCGGGCAGACCCAGCCCACCATGTTCCCGCGGTAGCAGCATGGTGTTTTTATTTATTCTAGGTGGTTTTTTCTTCCACACGAAGGAGTTAATTAAATTTTGTATTTGGTTGAGGTACTTAGGCGGTAGAGGCACCGGCACTGCACTCATAATGTAGAGTAATCTTGGGAAGATATTTATTTTTATGGTATTGATTCTGCCCCACCAGGAGAGCTTTTTTGAGCCCCAGGAAGAGAGGTCTCGCATTATTGCTGTTTTGATAGGTATGTAATTAGTATGAAATAAATTGTCGACGGACCGGGGGAGATAGATTCCTAAATATTTGAGCGCTTTTGAACACCACTTTAAGGGGCAGCTATTTTTAATTAAGTTTACAGAATGGTTGGGGAGACCGAGGGCCAATATTTCAGATTTGTTTGGGTTGATAAGGAAATCTGTGAGCTTGTTAAAGAGGGATAGTTCGGATAGAAGCGGGGGGATGGAGGTTTCAGGCTCAGTCAAAGAGAATAGGATATCGTCAGCGAATAACGAAATCTTAAATTCATCATCCTCCACTGTGACACTTTGAATTTAAGGTATATTCCTAATCTTCAATGCAAAGGTTTCAATAAATAGGGCAAATAATAGGGGGGAGAGAGGGTATCCCTGTCGTGTTCCATTTGTGATTTCGATCGACGAGGATAGGGAGCCGTTTACTAGAATACGAGCACTGGGCGAGGAATATAGGGCAAATATACGTTGAAGGGTTTTTGGGCCAAGGCCGAAAGCATGTAGGGTAGCTCTTAGATAAGACCAGTTAACCCGGTCAAATGCTTTCTCAGCATCAGTGGATATGAAAGTGGTTGGGATATTTTTATTTGAGACATGCCAGATTAGGTGTATATTACGTGTCGTGTTGTCCCTAGCCTCTCGCCCAGGGACAAATCCGACTTGATCATTATGTATGAGGGAAGGGAGAAGTCTATTAAGGCGGGTTGTGATTAATTTAGCGAAAATCTTAAGGTCAGTATTAATAAGTGAGATAGGACGGTAATTAGTTATTAGGTCTGGGGATTTGTTATGTTTAGGGATTGCAGTGATATGAGCTTGAAGCGAAAGTGGCGAGAAAGCATCTACCTCGTCTATGCTGCGGAAGTATTTTAATAAGTGTGGGGATAGTATTTCCTTAAATAGTGTATAATAGGAGTTTCCGAAGCCGTCTGGGCCGGGAGCCTTCCCAGGAGGGAAAGAGGTAATAGCGTTCAGTAGCTCCTCCTCCGAAAATGGGGCGTCTAGTTCGTCCCTTTGTTCCTCAGTCAATTTAGGGAGGTTAATGTCGCTTAGGTAGTCTGTTATGTCTGTCGGGAGAGGGTCAGAGGCACCTCTTTCGGATATTATAAAGGGTGTCGTATTAATCCCTAAAGGCCTGAATAATGTCTTTGGAGGTGGTCAGTCTAGCACCTCCAGGGTCGCGTAATCCCATAATATATTGTTTATTTGTACGTTTCCGGAGCTGACGGGCCAACATCCTGCCTTGCTTATTTGCTCCTTCATAATAAACTTTTCTAAGATATAAGGCCTTGTTCTTAGCCTCTGTGCCTAAAAACAGACGAAGTTGATCTCTTTTGTGGGTGATACTATCTATCAAAGAAGTACTTGTGGGATGTAATTTATGTAAGTCCTGTAATTTGTGAATGTCAGCTAAGAGAGAACTAAGGTACTCATTCTGTTGTTTCCGTTTCGCTGCCTTAAGGGCGATTAATTCCCCTCGGATAACACATTTATGAGCGTTCCATATGTTGTGTATATGAACTTCGGGGGTGTCATTTGTTTGGAAATAGTCGATCAGTGCTTTTTGTACCTGTATAAGTATCTGGGGGTCCCTAAGTAAGGAGTCATCAAGTCTCCACCGGGAGGTGGACGGGTCAATGGGGCGCCAATAAAGTTGGCAGCTGATGATGGCGTGATCTGACCACGTTATGGGGTTTATATGAGTCTGGGCGATAGAAGATAGGCTGGAGACATCAGCAAAGATGTAATCTATTCTCGTATATAATTGATGGGGGTTTGAAAAAAAGGTAAAGTCTCTATCGCTTGGGTGTTGGAGGTGCCAAGTATCATGTATAGCTAAACATGAGAGGGAGTGTTTAATTTGCCTTAAAGTTTTGTGTGGAATAGAAGATGTACCAGAAGAGCAGTCGAGTATTGGGTCAAAAGCCAGATTAAAATCGCCCCCCAATATGAGGCTACCCCTAGCAACTTCTAAGATTTTATTGCTAAGTTGACGGAAAAAGGGAGCTGGGTTCACATTAGGGGCATATATATTAACCAGTGTCAGAGGTTTATGATAGAGATGTCCCACCAGGATCAAGTATCTTCCTTCCCTATCTTTGTAAGGGGAGGAAGCAACAAAGGTAAGGCCTCTGTCTATCAGAATTCCAACCCCGTTATGTTTCGTGGTATTAGAAAAGAAGAAACTCTGTCCAAATTTCAGAAAACTAGCTTTGGGTTCGCTTCCCCTTTTAAAATGGGTCTCTTGGATAAAGAGAATGTCTCCCTTGTGTCTCCTATAGTCTCTTAGAGCCATAGACCGCTTATGAGGGCTATTGAGGCCTTTAGTGTTGTGGGAGAGAAATTTAATTTTAGAGGTTGAGCTACTCATTGACAGGGAATTTAGTGAGAACCGCCAATGTATACAAGTGCATAGCGCCGCCCACCCAGGATGGGGGTGCAACTCCCGAGGCTGGACAGAAGGGGAGGGAGGAAGGAGAGTTTAAAAGAAAAAGACAAAATAAAAGTTATATTTTAATCCTCCCAGTTTTTCATTGCTCACAAGTCTAAGCTTTGAGTGCTATTAGTGCAGCCTTTTCCTGGGGGGGTCTTCCCTCATTAGTTTGCTGTTTTCAATTTGCTGCACAGCACCTCTTCCCTGACTTTATTTTTTATTAGAGGTTGTAAAACATTACTTATAACCTCAGAAATATATAATAATTAGGGAAGCTAGCTATAGTGGTGCCATTGTACAACTAGTGTCTACAAATAAAGTTTCATGCCTGCAATAGGCCCTTAGGGCTCGATTTATCAAAGCCCTACGGCTGCAAGTTCTCACAAGAACTTGCTCGCCGTAATTTAACAAGCAGCCGCTTCCCTAACCTCTCCGCGATCTAGTCCAACCGAGGAGATTGACAGCTCCTGCCCGCGCGTGATTGGCTGTGCGCGGGAAGGGGGTGGGATTGCATGCGAGTGCAAAATTGCACCCGTGTGCAATGGTGATTACCTGCGGGTAATTTCGCCCCGCCACAGGCGAGCTGAGGTGTACAGCGTATACGCGCCCCTGTCCGCCTCAGATTTGATAAATCTAGCCCTATGTCATGTCATCTAAATCAGCCCTTCTTAAACTTTTTCCACTCGCGACCCCATTTCGCGCAATACATTTTTATGTGGTATAGGCATTTAAAATAGTTATACAATAGGTATACAAATCAAAGATTTACTACATATGTGGTAGAGGTGTAGTAGAGCCATCTCAGATTTGGAATTTGTAAGAAAAGCTTTTTGGGGGGGACAGGTATATCTAATAACAATTCTGTATTCATTAGTATTCTTCTGTATTCATTATTGCAGGCAGCTTGCTCACCCATATTGTGAAATACTCCAGCGCTCTGTAGATTGGGCTGCATGTTTGCTCCAGAAATACCAGCACCCCATGTACCTGCTGATATTTTAAGTTAGGAGCCTGATTCAACAGCTTGCACTTGCAACTTGAGAGCAATCAGCTCCCCAAGTGCTTCCAAACAGTAGGATGGCCATGATTAAGGGAGAGCCCCAGAATTGGAGAATGTATAGCCATACTGTAGCTACCACAAGCAAGGAATTCAGTGCATCGGCCACAGGAAGACTTTCAGAATGAAGCAGGGCCGCGCTTGTGTAAGGCAGTGCAATGACACTGACTGTCAGCTTGTCAGGACACACACAGCGCCAGTCTTAGTATTAATAATCTTTATTCTGCGCCGGCGCAGGGTAACACGTGCATATCTCAGAGACTGTGCGTGGAGGCGGTGGAGCATGGAGCTGAGTCTGAGAGGGAAACGTGGCCGTGGGTGACACAGGGTGAAAATAATTTTTAACCACGTGATTGACGCCCAGTGGCCCACCGCACCCAGATGGCCAGAACTATTCAGGAAGGAAGTGAGACAGGTACAATATATTTTTTTAAAGAAGTGTATCGTTCTAAACATGGTCTGCCTTAAATGAATAAACAAAATCAATTTCCATTTACCCTTGAATGTCGGAGTCCTGCGTTATGTTTTAGGCGCCTGACAGCCAAAAAAGGATTTAAAAGATTTATTAATCTTTACATCGCATTAGTTGGACCATGACCAAATGGTAGACAGTCATCATTTCACCCTCTGTCTCAGTATATTTATATTTCTGGATGACTAGCGGTGGTGAATGTATTGTGTTTATGGGTAGCTATCAGATGACAAATAAATATGCAGTATGTGTAATACACTAATGATAGGATATATGTGACAAACCATGGCTAAGTAAGTTTGCAATAAAAATGGCAAGAGGCTTAGATAGCTTTGAGAATGGTATACTTATCCTGGAAGACTGTCACATATCCTTGTTTGTGTGATTGGTCTCTATCCATATAATCTACCTGTTAAGTATGTGCAGTATTCCAAATTGTAAATACACATATATGTGTTTTTTTTTAATTTGTACAATTTTGTGTTTTTATTGATTATATGTATGCTTAGGCTGATAAATATATAAAAAAATAAAGTTTGTATTTGTGTACTATATAATGACCACATGATGGCAGTATATTTCAGCTTGTGACTGATTGGTGAAAGTAACACAGGTATAAAAGAGACAAACCTGTATGTGATTCAGATGACATGACTAAGGACCTATTGCAGGCCTGAAATGTTGTTTGTTTGCACCCATGGAGCCAACTTGAAAAATAAAGGTTGTTTTTAAAGATTTGGAGGCTGGAACCAGTGTGTATTTTGAAGTGCAGTTGAGACCTGACAAGTCTCTTTCCTTGCCCCCACATTTAGTGTGCTGTCTTCCTACCTTGGATTTCATTGAACAACTGACACTGTCTAGACAGAATTATATGTAAATGCAAAACCTTCAGAATTGTTCTTTATTACATTGCATTTCCAATTTGTAAACAGATTTAAAAGTGTGGCATAATATAATTTTCTATTAACATAGAGTAGATTAAAAGAGATAAAAACAAAAATTAAGGGATGTAGAAGTCTTGTATTAATCAAGTCCTTCCTAAATTGTAGTAGTTGTGTTTTTATTTGTTATTACGGTTAAAAGACTAAAGAGTTCTGCACATGCACAGTAGCATTTGACAAAATAGCAACACCAGAACAATGTGTCATGATCTCAAGTTGAAGGGTACTAGTAGTAGATTTAGGATTAATTAGCAGAAACGCATATTTACTGAAAGGGTGGTTGATTGATAGATCAGACAACCAATAGATGTGGCATAGGGTATACATAGGGCTGTCCTTAAAATTAAGCAAGCTTAAATTTAAAGGTATTATGGGTAGACTCAATCTCCCTTAAGGAAACAAGCAGAGGGGGGCACACTTTTCACTGAGAATATTGTCTCAGGTAATACAGCTTCTAGCTGGATGATATACTGGATGTCCCTTTAAGCACTGCAGATAAGGATGGATGTTAATAAAGCTAGCTAAGCTATACAATCTCTGTTTTTACGTAAGATTTGTCTTTCTCAGAAACGCAATGAGCTCATTGCTCAACTGAAGTATCAGCTGCAGGGGATGAAATCCAAGACTGGTATGGAAGGCAGATATGTTAAGAAGGACACAGAACTGCAGATCACCCAGACACAGATGAAGTGCAGTATGGGGGAGAATGAGCTTCAGGGTGAGATCCAGGTGAGCACCAAGTACAATTATCCCACCAAGAACACTTAACAGATTGCAAAATGCAGTATTATTTCTCATTTGTATACACCTTGTAGGATATTTATTCTCTTTATATGACCTGTCAGTGTTAGTGAGTCACTTAGATTGTGAGGTGTTAGTCTAAGGATCAGTGGTAGTTACATGTGAATAGCTTTTTATAATAATATAACCAAACTTTCAATTATATACTGAATCTGTCCATATATATCACTGTTCTTTATTGTTAATAGTGTAACATTTAATACCATATTTTTACATTTTGAAGGAAAATATCAGCAGGACAATGTAATATATAATATATAGTGTAATATATATATCCTTGTGAATTACAGTTGCAAATGTCTGAGAAATTGTATTTTACAGCAGAAAGTCATTTCTTCTTCTTTTTCTCTCCTCTTTCCATCTTAAACTCACAGAAATTTAAGGAGAGGATGGATGAAGAGATCAGAATTCACATGGAGATTGAGAATTTTCTGAGGCAGTATCAGCAGGTAAGTCCAGACACGGCCATCTAAAGGATTTTATTGCTCTACTTCACTTAACCATACAGGAACAAATCCCAAATTATTCCAAAATCCAAACTTATTCATTCATATTTTTAAAAATAATATTATTAAAAATGACCATTTTCCCTCACCAATAAGTCACAATAAGTCATCTTCTCTGCTTGAGTTTTTATGTGTGTTCTAAAATGCAAATAATAGTCTATATTCATTTAAAACAATAACTATTACCTTCCAGATTATAGAACTGCACTATGTATACAAAAGTATTCCAATTATATAAAACTACCTTTTAGGTTAGATGTATAATAAGCTGTATTATGACATGTAAATATTACCTTAATGGTATTGCTAGTTACACTTGGTCACATCCCCTCCCATTTTATAGATGCAAATATAAAAATATCCCGAAATCCAAACTTTTTCAGGTCCCAAGCAGTTTGGATAAAGGGTTTTCAACCTGTATTTGTAGCCATTTTATATTATTCTTATAAAGGCTAAATCATTTTAATTAAGCATATTGGGATCTTTCATTTAATTTAAGCTTTTATCAATTCAAAATATATGCTTTTATGTGTCACTATAACACAGTTACACAAAACAGGGGTTATAACTGCACAACATACAAATATAAACAAAAAAGTTTTGAAATGCAGAGAAAATTGCCAAGATAACTTCACCTATGCTTTCATAATAAAATCAGGATCTTAGTTACATAATATGGCCATACTCTGCTTAGCTAGTCACCAACTTACAAGGTGTGCCAATATTTACTAGTCATAACACTACAAAAATCTGCCTTTGTGGGTTAAATCATTCCTACTTCGTAAGACACTATCATGAACACCTGCTCTTGAGTGGGGTGCTCAAATTTACTTAATTCTTTTGATAAGAATACTTTTAACAAAGTTATACACTGTGCAAACACTTCTGCCATCTAGTGCTCAAAGGTATTTCTTTTTCAAGATACGATGAGTCCACGGATTTCATCCTTACTTGTGGGATTACGCCTCCTGGTCAGCAGGAGGAGACAAAGAGCACCTCAGCAGAGCTGTATAAATAGCTCCTCCCTTCCCTCCCAACTGAGTCATTCTCTTTGCCTGTGTTAGTGATAGGAAGAGGCAAAGTGAGGTGTTAGTTATAGATTCTTCAATCAAGAGTTTATTATTTTTAAAGTGGTGCCACAGTGTGCTACTTTGTCTCTACAGTAGAGCATTTGGTGGCTTTAAAGCAATGGGAACTTGCGGGACATAATTCTCACTGTGCCTCCCATATACTGTTGCTGCCCTATTGGGGGAAAAAATCTGAGGGATCTTACTCAGTGTTTTCCTTGTTATCCTCAGGTCCATGTGAGCAGTAGGACTTCACACACCTGGGAGCTGCCTTTGCTGTCGGCAGATTGGGAGGTAAGTGCCATTTTTTGTTTCTGGGCTTGAAAGAAAATGACAGAAGAACTCAGACGAATTGAGCAGCCCTTAGTATAAAGATATGGGCTTTTTATCAGGTATGCATTCTCATTTTATTTAGGAGAGTATACAGACAGCACATGTATTTCACTTGTCATAGCACTCTCGACGGCGGTATAATTCCAACATGCTGACCAGGAGTTTGCGATGTTGACATTGTTTCTGTTGCATAACCGGTGGCTAACGCACTGCAACACAAACCAACAGTCTGGGGTTCAGTACCTATATAGCATGTAGGCTTTTACAGCAACCGTTTGGTCACTCACATATTGGGATAAATATTTATCATATCTCAGCAGGAGACCACAGAGTATTATGGGCTTTTTATTCTGACATATGGGGCATGTTCTCCCGGCGGTTACAAATACAAGCCGACCAGGAGCTTTCTATTCTGACGACATTACCTGTGCTCACATCGCTCTCTTAGAGCGTAATTAGACACTTGGTATTCTCCTCCGGTCTAGCGATTGTAAACTATAATGCTGACCAGGAGACATTTATTACTTTTGTTAGTTTGGCGGGAATGTTCAAAGTCTTTCAGCAATACGCCCACGATGGGCGGTCCTTAAGAAGTCGGCCCTGTTAATAGCGCAGCCTTTTTTCCCCCTTCTCGGAGAGTTGTGAATTTATCTGCGCAAGTAAAATAAGCGTACAAAATATAGCAGTTTTTCCCCTTTGTTAGGAGATCTGTAGTGCTATTTCTCTTCCGGCATGTGCGAACTATGACTTGTACCACATTGTATATAAACACTCCTGTTTTGTTTGTGGACTTAGGTCATGTTGCTAGAAACATGACGTTCTTCGTGTACATTTACTTATGGAGTGCTGATGACTCACCTCAGCAAACTTATCTGGAATGTCCATAGTTGATCTGTTACTTGTGTGCTGATGTATTTCTTTTTTTTTTGCAAACAAGAAAATAAATACTTTCAGTTTAAATTTTACAGACAGTAGCACATATAACATAACGTTCTTTTTCAGTTTTTAAGAGACAGTAACATTTTTATTTGATGCCTTTCAGCTGTTTAATGTATAATTCAGCTTTGTATTTAAAAGTGCACACATGAAGAATGTTTTCTGGCCCCCATGCGGTGCTCTGCGGTTCCTTGAATATGGAGTTGTGGGCACAAGACATGGTTGCTTTAATGTACATCGCAATGGCTATTTCCAGCAAAGCCAGCCGGTGTAGCCTAATGGGTCGTTCAGCTGCTCCACATTTTAAAGTTTGCGAGTTAGAATCCAGCTTTTGCTGCGTGCTCTCCATTTAAAAGGTTCTAATTGGATGATATAAGAGAAGTTAAAGTGATAGTAAAATTTTTACTGAGACAGTAACGTTTTGTTCTGTGTACTTTATAATAAATGAATTTCAGCTGTTTGCTTGTTAGTTCATCTTTTGTGACTAAGGATGAAACAAACGTACACAAGAATAGATTTCTTTTTCAGATTGCAAGAAACAGTATCGTTCCTATGTGAACAATTTATTAAAAAATTATTTTTTCTTTTTGAACCTACTCACTCTATGGCGATTGCAGTTTGGGAGTCTGTTAAAATGGCCACAAAATTCTACTAACAATTTTATAGCCACATGCAGTGCCCTGCATTTTCCTTCACACTCCACTAGGGGTTATGATGCATTCTATATTTTTACATAAGATAAAAGCATTGCTAGAGGAACTGCTATTCTGAAGGTTTCTCCACGTTCCTGAGAATCTCAGTTTCAGATGGAGTTGGTGCCTTAGGCATTCCCTATATTTACAAGACGGTTTCCCATAGCCGTATCAGCTAAGAGGCTGGACATCTTTCCTTAGGGGGGAAGGTCACTACGAGAACTTCTATACCCTTAGAGTATAGTCCTTTGGACACTCACCAGGGTATACAATGGCAACCATCTGTGTACTTTGCTTCCGTCACTGGTGTGACAGCGTTTTGGTTTGATGCGTTGTCTGAGGCTATTAGTCAGTAGTTTTCCTGGATAAATTCCCGGACTGGATACAGTTTTCAATTCACTAATTCCTTTATTTCAATTTCTTCCTTCCAGTTCTCCAGCGGGGAGCATAAGTTGGTCTATTCCAGTTCTGGGAACCTTATGGTTAGAGCCTTGTTTTATGGCTACATATTCTAAGACTAGGATGTTGGTGAACACATAGCCTGCTGTTGAATCATAGACGGCATGGGGACATGCCCCAGTCCGGGATTGAATCTTGTAGGGGGTTGACTTTCCGTTTTCGCTCATGTTTAGTTTCGAGCTCAAGGAGTCTCTCTAGCATAGCTTAGTGGCTAGCACAGCTGTTTGGAAAGCAGAAGGTTGAGAGTTCAAATCCACCCCCAGGTGCTGGTACTTTGTATTTTTCCTCTCAGAGGCAGTTTCTGCTTTCAAGATTGTCTGAGGCTCAGACAAAGGGAGAAGTTCTTACACTGCGTAGGAGTCCTCTCAGACCTGGTAGTGATTGTCGCAGTTCTAATACTGGTATTGGATCTAGGGTTACCGGTTGGGTTGTGGTTCCTAAAAAATGGGAATTTTTCAGACCATTTTGTAAGAAGGGTATTGTCCTTCGAGATGGAAATTATTAATTTGTTCCATTTTTCCCTTGATCATGGAAGGTCGACTTATGTCAACTGTGAATTAAGGGTCAAGTGCCTTCATGTGCGTTCCGAGAATCGTCTCAAGTTCTGGGGTTTACCTTTCTGGGTAAACACTTCCCGTTTGTGGTCCTTCCTTTCGGGCTTGCCATGGTTCCAAGTTCTTTCGGAGACTCGTGGATTGCTGTTAGCGGTGCTTCAGTTGCGGGGCTTTGCAATGGCACCCTATCTGGTTACTATTACTAGTTCAGGAGTCATCCTTACATCAAGCAAGATTTACATGAACATGGTGTTATACTTCCTGTGAGCTCACGGGTGGAGGGTGACTTTGGAAAAGTGTTCCTTGGTTCAAAGCACAAAGGTTGCTTTCTTGGGAATCATGATGAATTCCATATCACTGAGGATTTTTCTGACTGCGTTCAGGAAATCAAGGCAATTCTGGTCTAGTCCTTCAGTCCACCTTTCGGCCTTCGGTGGCTCAGTGTATAGAGGTGTTCGGGCTGGTGGTGTCGACAACGGACGTTAGCCGGACAGTTGGCTCAGCATGCTAATGCTAAGGCACTGTGGCTGAGCTCTGTAACAACCTGAGGGTTGAGGGTTCATTCCCCGGTGAGGTCCTCTCAACCTTTTATCCTTATAAGGTTGATAATCTGAGCAGCGCCTTGTGTCACTTAAATTTTCATCTGTTCGTTCCACTCAGTCCTGTGCAGTTTAGCATACTCGGACAATGGAACGGAGATTATGCAAACTTGTCTTTTCAGGTTCCCCTATCTCAGGGAACCTGATTTCGCAGAGTGTGGACTTCGGTGGAGTCTGTTCTTTTTATAGACTTCCTGCAACTGATAGCGAGCTTCAAGGCTCTTCTGGTCTGGCCTCCGTTGGTTTTCGGCCCAGTTTCTTTCTCGCTATCTGTCAGTGTTCCATATCCCAGGGGTGGACATTTGGGAAATGAATTTTCTGAATGGTCAGAATGTCATCCGGGTGAGTGGGATCTCCATCCGGGAGTTTCTCCATCCTCATTTTCTACTGGGGTCGGCCGGAGTTGGATCTCATGGCGTCTTGTCAGATTGCCCATTTTTTTGAGATACAGGTCCAGGTTCAGGGCCACCAGCCTGAGCTGTTAACTGCCTTGGCAGTTCTTTGGTCCTTTAGACTAGAATGTCTATTTTCCCCGTTTGCGCTTCTTTGCCGGGTGATTGTTCAAATCATGTAGGAGAAGGCATCAGTGTTCCTCCTCGCCTCTGCGTGTCCTAACAGGATTTGGTATGCCGATCTGGGGAACATGTAATCTCTGCAATCCTGGACACTTCTGTTGCGGAGGGACTTTTCTTCAGGGTCCCTTCTTCCACCCAGGTCTAGTTTCTCTGAGACTAATTGTTTGGAGTTTAGACGCTTGATCTTTTTCAAGCGAGGTGTCTTAGATTCGGTCATTGATACCTTAATTCAGGCATGTGAGCCTGTATTTAGGATGATTTACCATAGATAGGACATAAATGTCTTTATTGGTCTGTTTTTTCACCAATTACTCCTCCGTGGAGTTTTGATTTTAAATTTTAAGGTTCTTCAAGGGGTTCTGTTGAACCTCTGCGTTCCATAGATATATTGGAAGTCTAATTTCCTGTTGCCATTTCTTCTGCTCGAAGACTGTTTGAGCTTTCGGCATTACTATATAGTTCACCTTGTCTTATTTTTCATATGGATAAGGTGAGGTTATGTACTAAACTTGGTTTTCTTTCTAAGGTTGTTTCAGACGTGAACATTCGTTAGGAAATTGTTGTTCCTTCCTTGTGTCCTAATCTTTCTCTCAGAAGGAAAGTATTCTGCACGTTTGGACGTTGTCCGTGTTTTAAATGATAAATTTTCTTTACGGGCGACTGCAGATTTTTGTCGCTCGTCTTCTCTGGTTGAGGAGTCTCCTTTGTTTTGCATATGAGATTGCTAGATGGCAGTCTCATGATAGGGTTTCGGCTTCTTCCACCTGGGCTGTTGCTTCCTCGTGGTCATTCTAATTTAATGCTTCAATTGAGCTGATTTGCAAGACTGCAACTTGGTTGTCTCTTCACACTTTTTCCAAATTTTACAAATTTTATACTTTTGCCTCGACTGAGGCGGTTTTTGGGAGGAAGGTTCTTCAAGCAGTGGTGCCTTCCGTTTAGGTTTCCTGTCTTGTCCCTCCCGTTTCATCCGTGTCCTGTAGCTTTGGTATTGTATCCCACAATTAAGGATGAAATCCGTGGACTCATCGTATCTTGAAAAAGAAAAGGAAATTTATGCTTACCTGATAAATTTATTTATTTTTCGATACAAAGAGTCCACGGCCCGCCCTGTTCTGTGAGAAAGGTTATTATATTCTTGTTAAACTTCAGACACCTCTGCACCTTGGCTTTTCCTTTCTCTTCCTAACTTCGGTCCAATGACTGGGTTGGGAGGGAAGGGACAAGCTATTTATACAGCTCTGCTGTGGTGCTCTTTGCCTCCTCCTGCTGACCAGGAAGCGTAATCCCACAAGTAAGGATGAAATCCGTGGACTCATCGTATTGAAAAATAAATAAATTTATCAGGTAAGCATAAATTTCCTTTTTTGCAACACTGTTTCTATATATATATTCCTACAAACGTGCACAGTGCACACTACCTACCCATGTATTTTTTTTTAACAAAGAATACAGTAAGAACAAAGTCAATTTTTGTTATTTGGATTTTTTTTATTTTAAAATTGTACATTCGATCTGGATTATGAAAGACATTTTATAAAGTGTTTTATTTAGGCCAATGGAAGATGGCCAGTGTTCCAACTTCTGAATACAAATCCACATTGTTTGGTTAGCATACCTAACAAAAAAATGGTCTCCAAATACATAATTGGCAGCGCTGCCAGTGAGACCAAATAGCTGCACAAAAAAATAAATAAATAATATACTGTATATATATATATATATATATCTATATATATAAACAAAAGTTCAAAGGTATATGCACTCTCACCACCGTCCTGCAACTGCCAGGGTGCTCTTGAGGAGAATACAGCAAGAAACAAAGTGAAACACTCACTGGACTTTAGATATCAAAGTGAAATATTTATTTAGTGAAGTTTCGGGAAGGAACGTTTGAGGTCCCGAAACGTCACTAAATAAATATTTAACTTTGATATCTAAAGTCCAGTGAGTGCTTCACTTTGTTTCTTGATATATATATATACTGTATATACATATATACAAGTCACGGTAAGTCTTAGAAATAAAGCAATAGCCAAAGCTGGAGGAAGGCATAATAGATAACAGTAATGACAGCTGGTAGTGTAACCATGACAACCACTGACTAAAGGAACATGAAACCAAAATGTCTTTATTCAGAGAGAGCATGGAATTTTAAACAACTTTCCAATTTTCTTCTATTATCTAATTTTCTTCATTCTATTGGTGAAAAGAGAAAAGAAAATACTTAATTTGAAACACAAACTATGCTGATGGAGCATATGAGTATTATAATAATAATAATCAAGTTGGGGAAAAAATAAAATTTCGACAAAATCAAGAAATTCTTTTTTTTGTAAAAAACAAACAAAACATTTTTCCAGTAATAAAATGTGAATATGTTTCAATTAAATTCCATATTTGTAAGCATTATAGCCTTGATTATATAGCTTTTTATGTGATTTTCTCTTATTCTGATCAACATTCCATGGGCAGGTATTGATATTAGATGCTTTGCACCTTGTGTCACAAGTTGCTATTAAAAATGAGATAGCATCTGTTGACGCACTGACATCCGGTTTATATTGCTTCAGAACCATGAGGTCAACTCTGTGCCACTAATTTGCAAAGGTCTTTTAAAACCTTTTTAAAAAGTGCAAACTAGCCTTGTAGAATAAGCCTTTCATGAAGCCTCCTTCTCTCTCCACGGGAACCCTGGAATAGAAGAGCTCAAAATAGTGCAGCATGTTTAAAAACAGCATAACCACTATTTAGTATGGGTGTAAGATGTAATTACAAATGGTTTAATGAAGGAATGCCAAACCAGACTCGCCGATCTACATCAGCTTCTCTTCTCTGCCAATCTCTTTACTGGTTCCCCATACACTCCAGAATACAATGCAAAGTATTAACCTTAACATTTAAAGCACTCAACAGCCTCATGCCCAACTTTATCTCCTCTCTCATCTCCAAATACTCCCTGAGCCTTCCTCTTCAATCAAACTCTGATTTACGTCTCTCCACTCATATTATTTCTACGTCCCACTACCGCCTCTAAAAGCTGCTCCTGTCCTCTGGAACTCTCTACTCTGCTCCATAAGACTGTCTCCAACCTTCTATAGCTTCAGACGCTCTTTGTAAACCCACCTATTTGTAGAGGCTTATACCATTTCTTTGTTTTTCATCCTACCCAAAATAAATCTTAAACTGCCTTGACTCACTGATGCAACTACAATCCATGTGACAAGCTACCCCAAACTGT
The DNA here is from genome assembly GCF_027579735.1 of Bombina bombina. Classification (NCBI taxonomy): domain Eukaryota; kingdom Metazoa; phylum Chordata; class Amphibia; order Anura; family Bombinatoridae; genus Bombina; species Bombina bombina. The sequence continues at coordinate 455,522,451 of NC_069502.1, forward strand.
TTGTCTCTGCACCCTTGACCTGTAGACTGTAAGCTCTTCGGAACAGGGCCCTCTTCCTCCTGTACTAGATTTGTTTAGTCTGTAAGGTTTTTGTATCTTATCACAAATCCTTGTCATTGTATAACCCTATCTTTGTACCCAGCGATACAGACTTTTGTGGTGCTATACAAATACTGTAAATTATATTAATAATAATATAGCTCAATGGCAAAATAACAACTTTACTTCAGCGTTCAAAGCTCAAAGGTCATGGTCTTGATCCCTGGAGAGGTTGGCCCTGCTGTTTGGAAGACATATTTGATTCACAGTTGAGGAGAAAGTCTGTCTGTCTGTGTCCTTTTCCTAGAAAGAAGTTATTTATATACTTTTTTTTTTTTTAAATCATTTATTTAAATTTCAACAGTATAACGGTATTATCAAGACAGTTGCATTACAGGGTACCGATGTACAAAATAAAATATAATGAATTCACATTTTTCTGCTAGATTAAAAAAATTGAATTACACATAGAGATAGAACATTAATTCATTCTCTCAGCAATATTTCAACATACATCTATGGCCAAGCAGGCACTTCTTACTGTCTTCTTATACCTTTCACTGTTATTTTTTTAGTTTTTTATAACACTAAGCAAAAACACATACCAAAAAATAAGAAAAAATTAAAATAAGTAAGGTTTAATACACCCTCCCTCCTCAGTCTCTAACCTGTATCTCTATATCTGGAAAATTCATTATTTATAGTTCTATTTTCTAATTTTATATATAAAAAAAACAAGGAAAAAACAGGGGTAAAATAATAAAGCAAGTCAACACACAAAAAAAAAAAAAAAAAAAAAAAAAAAAAGGGAAAAAAAAAGGGGGGGGGGAAATAATAAGCACCTCTCTCTCATCTCTCCCAACCTCCTATCTACCATATGCCCAACAATACTAATTCAGAGTTTTGGAAAGGGAAGATCATATATTCCTTTTCATTTTCAGGGAGTGATTTAATATATGCTGCCCATTTGTTAAAGAAATTTCTTATATCATCTTCATTATTTATGTCTGTGTCCTTTTGCTCTAGAAGACATTGTTTTTTTAAGCAGTTCTGAATTTCGGACACGCTAGGTACTGAGCGCATTTTCCATTTTTTACATATTAGGTATCTAGTAGCTAATATGGAGATAGATATTAATTTATCATTAGGGTGACATTTGGTTTGATTGTCTATACAGAATATAATTTGATGTGGGGTAAAGATTACAGGAGGGATTTTCAGCACCTTATTTAGCCAATATTCTAACTTGCACCACATAGTTCTCACTTTTGGGCAAAACCAGAACATATGTTCTATGTCAGCTGCAGGGAGTGAACATTTAGGGCATTTGTCAAAACCTGAGTTATGAACCCTACGACCCATTGCCGGAGTGAAATATGCCCTGTGAAGGATTTTAATATGTGCTTCCCGCCAGGTAGCTGATAGTGTTATTTTTTTTACTTTACTTATAGATTGCTGGATTGTGTTCAAGTCGACCCTGTTCCATTCTGACAATGAGGTCCATGTTAAGGCAAGCCTTACTAGGTTCTGGTTGCCCCTACTAATATTTAAGAGATGATAGCAGACTGTAATAGTCATCCGATTCACCTTGATAGAAGTAAGCCAATTTTCAAGTTTGCCTAATTTCCAGCACCACCCTGTCTCTCTAGTTGTTTCCAAGAGAAAATGCCTAATCTGCAGGTATGCAAAAAAATCTTTATTAGGTAAATTATATTCTCCTTTTAGCTTTTCAAATGTTTTAATAGTCTTCCTATCATCGTCTATCAAGAAGATCAACTTATTTAACCCATTCTTGTGCCATCTATTAAAGACCTCAGATTGCAGACCAGGCTGAAATTTTGGATTCCCGATCAAGGTGAGGTAGTTTGAAATCTTGGGATTATAAGGCAGAAGTTTTGATATTTTCCACCAAGCTTTAATAGGATTGGAAATCGATTTAAGTCGTTTAATTTCTGCAGGTAACTCTTTGGGAGGGGAGTGTAGAAGTGCTACGGGTAAATAAGGATCACAGATATTTATTTCAAGCTGATTATTTAAGATATAATCCTTAGATAGGATCCAGTCACTTGCTATTCGTGCCAAAGAGATAAGATTGTATAATCTAATGTCTGGGAGTGCCATGCCACCCAGATCACCTGGAAGAAAAAGTTTATTAAGGGAGATTCGCGCTTTTTTCCCTTGCCATAAGAATTGACTAATTAAGCTATTGATCAGTCTTACATCCCTCTCAAAAAGAATCACTGGGACATTCATAAGTATATATAGCAATTTGGGGAGGAGAATCATTTTAAATAATGCCACTCGGCCCGAAATTGAGAGAGGCAGTGTCTGCCAAGTTCTCAATTTTTCTTTAATTTGCCTAATGATAGGGGGTATATTGAATTCATATAACTTTTCGGAGTTCACTGGAATGTTTATTCCTAGATATTTAAATGAATCTGTTATACTTTTAAAGGGGTTATCTGTACAGGAGTTTTTATCCCTGCAGATCCAGTGAATTTCTGACTTAGATGGGTTTATTTTATATCCTGAGAAGGATCCAAAGTGATCTATTATGTGCATAAGTTTTGGAATATTGATTTTAGTATTTGATATGTAGACAAGTACATCGTCTGCGTATAATCCAATTTTCATCTCATGATTTGAGACCTTTATTCCTTCTAGATTTTGCCGTATCATAATTGCTAAGGGCTCAATGGCCACATTGAACAGGAGGGGGGAGAGCGGACACCCCTGACGGGTTCCCCTTTCAAGAGTTATAGATGAAGATATGCCGCCATTAATAATCAACCGTGTAGTTGAATTTTTATAAAGATTCTCCACGAATTTAGGGAATTTGCCCTTGATTCCAAATTTTATCATGGATGTATTGAGATGCCTGAAGGTAACAGAATCAAATGCTTTTTCTGCATCAATAGAAAGAATAGCCATATCTGGTACTATGAGCGTCTCCCCTCTCTCCCCTCCCGTCCGAGCGGCCCTTTCAAGATATTCTAGTGTAAGTATTACCTCCCTTATTTTTGCCGAGGAGTTTCGTCCATTCAAGAAGCCAGCTTGATCCGGATGGATCACCTGTGGTAGTATTTGCTGTAATCTAGCTGCTAAGATAGAGGTGAGGATCTTGTAGTCTGAATTAAGTAAAGCTATTGGCCTATAAGATTCTTTGAGCCTTGGGTCCTTCCCTTCCTTAAGAATCAAGGTCGTGTAAGATGCAGAAAATGCAGATGTAGGTGATTTGCCATTCATGTAAAAATCATTATATAGATTTATTAAATACGGGGAGATTTCTGGAGATAGTATTTTGTAGAATTCACTAGGTAGGCCGTCCGGACCAGCTGCCTTATTTGTAGATAGCCCTGCAATTGCTTCGGACACTTCTTGCGCTGATATAGGGGAGTTGAGCCTGCTAATATCATCATCCACCAGTATTGGATTTTCAATCTTATTCCAGAATTCCACTGCCTTGTCATGGTCGTAGCCTTTACATGAGTATAAATCTTGATAATATTTCACCAGTATAGATGTAATTTTGTCTGAGTTTAGAATTTGCTCACCCTTTTCATGAATTTCTTCTATATGAGATTGCTTTTTCTCATTGCTGGTCATTCTGGCCAGCATCTTTCCAGATTTGTTCCCAAATCTGTATAATTTAGCCTGGATTTTTAACTCCTTTTGTGTTTGTCGAGTTAAAACAAATGTGTCCCGGGCTTCCTTAGCTTGCACATATTTCGACCAGTTTAATGGGTTCTTATGTAGCATAAATTTATTGTACGCATTGGTTAGTGCTTTTTGTATCTCACTCTCCCTTACCTTCAGTTTTTTAGTCAGGGTTATGTTATACGCTAAGATTTCACCCCTGAGCACCGCTTTAGCGGCTTCCCAGAATAATTCTGGGTGATCGATGTATTCTAAGTTAAAGTGGAGGTATTCCTCAAATTTAGATCTGAGGTGAGTTTTAAACTTCATGTCCGTTGTTAGGTAATAAGGGAAATAGAAACGCGAGAATTTAAATCTTGGATGTTCAAGATTAATGTCTAGATTAATAGGAGCATGATCTGATAGCAATATAGGGGCAATACCTGCATGTGCTCTTAGAGCGCCCAGTCGCTCATCCACAAGGAATAGATCTATTCGAGACAGGGTTTTATGCGCCTTTGAAAGGCATGTGAATTCCTGTGTGTCAGGGTTCTGGCTTCTCCAGATATCATATAGTGCTAGATTCTGCTTTATTTTCTTAATCATTTTAAATTCTAAATTATCCTTTTTCTGTTTTTTCTGCTTCATGGCTTCTCTAAGTCTATCTAGCGGACAATGCGGTGCCATGTTGAAGTCGCCACCTATGATTAGAAGTCCCTGATTATAGAGAAGAAGCTTAGTTTGAATTCTATTCCAGAATTCTGGATCAAAAGTATTGGGGCCATAAATATTACAAATTGTATAGATTTCCTGGGCGATTTTTACCTTCAACAGGACATATCTACCCTCCGGGTCGGGTTCGCAGTGAGTCACCTCAAGATGAGCTCTTTTCCCTATTAAAATTGCCACTCCCCTTTTTTTTCCTATGCTTGGCGAAAAATATACCTCTCTAACCCATGAGGATTTGAGTTTGTTAGATTCTTCTGAATTAAGATGAGTTTCTTGAATTAATCCTATGTCAGCCTGGGATTTCCTTAGATGCGTCAATATGGTTTTTCGTTTGATTGGGGTGGAGATTCCTCCAACATTCCATGAAACTATCCTAAATTTTTCTATTTCTCTGTATCATTAATGGCGCCTGTGGCTTAAGGAGGTAGTGAGAGAGATGAGGAGAGGGGGGGTAAAAAAAAAAAAAAAAAAAAAAAAAAGGGGGGGAGGGGGAGTAATACCTAACATGACCTCTATTTGCCCCATGAATCCCAGGGTGGGGGCAATCCCAAATTATTAGGCCCATGCTGGCTAAGTGGGGACCGCATTCTCTGTTGCTGATAAATTTAAAGAGGAGAAGAACTTCTCGGCTGCGTGTGCCTCCAGAAAGAAATGTACTGTTCCATTAACAGTTGCTTTTAATTTAGCTGGATATAATATAGTTGCATTTATTCCAGCGTTTATGAGTTTAGTGCATGTAGGTGCCAGATCTCTTCTCCTAGAGGCTGTCTCAGCCGAGAAATCCTGAAATATGAGGATCTTAGCTCCATTAATGATGAGGGGTTGTGTTTTACGATAATATTGAAGAATAGAGACTTTATCTTGGTAATTCAATAGTCTTATGATGACAGGTCTAGGCCTACTGAGATTTTGGGCTGACTGTACTGGACCCAGTCTATGGGCCCGCTCTACCAGGATGTTATTATACAAGGGTGGGAGTTTGAGGGCTGTCTTAAGTGTATCAGAAACAAAAAAAGCTAAGTCCTCATATTGTTTCTCCTCTGGGAGGCCTATTATTCTAATGTTGTTTCTTCTACTGCGGTTTTCTAGATCTTCTAGTCTCATAAGAGTTTTTTGATTACTGCTGTTGATACTATCCATCTTAGTGCCTTGTGTTACTACTGTATCTTCTAAATCTGATACTCTCTGTTCAACCTCCTGCATTCTTGAGGAGAATTGTCTAATTTCCTGTGATAGAGAGGAAATATCCTGCTTAATCTCCATCCTTAGAGCGTCGAATTTAGGGGAGAGAGCGTCAGAGATATTGGCAACTAAGTTTTGGACATTCAATAATTCAGATGTAACTGTACTTGTTGAGATTAATTGAGTGTCAGTCACTGGGTCCTGTGTGTTCCTGGATTTCTTATCTCTCTGTCTACCTGCCATTCCTGGTGAAGGTGTTTTATAGGGAATGCCAAGGAATTTATCCATATACTAGTTTGTGAAAATTGGAGAAAAAAAAAAAAAAAAAAAAAAAAAAAAAAAAAAAAAAAATTTCCTAGGGGAAAAGAAAAAGATGGGAATGTGAGAGGGGAAAAGCAAAGTGGGAGATTAGTAAATGGCCCGTGCAACGTGATTGAGCCGTGGGGTGCTTATAATTGCACCAATTCAAGTGATAACTTTCAATTGGATTTATCCAATTGTGGTACAAATTTTATGGAAAAGGGGAAAGAGTGCAGTGTTGTGTGGGATGAGGCAGGGCCCCTAAAAAAAAAAAAAAAAAAAAAAAAAAAAAAGGAAAAAAAGCCAAACAGTCAAGGAAGTGAGTGCTAGGAGTAAGTCAGTTGAAGGTTGAGAGCTGTGTGTGTGAGAATCTTATTTATAGTGTGTGAGTAAAGTGGTTTGTGAGTCTAAGCGGGGGAGGGGAGAGAGGGGAAAAACAAACAAAAAAAAAAACAAAGGGCAAAATCCTAGTACTTTCAAATATTTTGATGTTAGGGGGAACTACAAAATGAGACCTTTCAAAGATCTAGGTCTCACGGTTATTACCCAGTGCTAAATTTGTATTTGTTTTCTTATAAATCAATAGTCTTCAATATAATGTGGTCAAAGACTTTCAGTCTTTTAAGTAAAAACAGAAAAAAAGTGGATGTATGAGACTGTTTTTGAGCCAGTAGTAATATGCAGAGCTTTTTTCTAGGTCTGTGCAGGATCTCAATTAAACACCCCTTTTTTTTCCCTTTTTTTCCCCTTTTTTTAACCCCTGTGATGTATCTAGCGCTGTATTGGTTTCTGCAATTATTTTGCAGGGTAAGGGGTTACTACCTATACCCCTATTACTAAGCACATAATGAGATTAGGAATACAACCATCTGTATTATTACCCTATGTTTTAGGCAAAAAAAAGGTAGGAAAAGAAAGGAAGCAGAGAGGTGGAGGGAGAAAGAAGGAAAGTCAAATCCAGTAACATATGAGAACATAAGTTTGATTACAGCATTAAACAACCTGTTAAATTAAGGTTTTGTAGTATTCTCAGTCCAACGTGCATCAATTAGACTTAACTACAAAACTGTATTTGCTATCTTGTTTCAATGTTACACTGTGTTAAAAATGTCCTCTTGTAACATATATGAACATGGATCTAGTCAGATCGTTAGGCAGTCTATCAAACTGAAATTTGTAGTGTTCTCAGTCTGAGATATTTCAAAAATGCCCCAACTCAGATATATGTCCATTTAATTTAAGTAGAGATTTCTTATAATGCCCCTTCAATTTATGCAGTCATCAGTTCTATGTGTCAAGTTCAACTATCCCGCCTCAGCATTGTTCCATACTAACAGTGTCTTCTTGTGAATTCTGCGGTTTTTTACCGTTACCGTTCAGTGTATATCACGCTACTTTTTAGAAGAGACTCACTCACCCCCTCCTGCGCTGTTGGTCCACCTACCACCCGCGGCCTCCGATTCCGAGCCGCCGCAGGACTAATCGAGATCAGCAGGACCAGAGTTCCTTCGCCCCAAACAGAGAACACAGGCAACTCCCCCCACGCAGCACCGGTGGGGGGGGAGAGGATAGCTCCGCTCCAAGCGGGCAGCGAAGCGAAGAGGCGCCCACACGCCAGATCCAGCAGCCCGTCCGAGTCCAACTCCCTCCCGCGCAGCACCGGTGGGGGAGGGGGAGGGGCGAGCCCAGGGCGACGGGACCCGCCGAGACCAAAGGGGCAACAGGTAAGTTGAGAAAGCTGCGAGTTTGTTGTTATAAAGATAATTCAATCAGGGGTGGTAGTCGCACGGAGGGGGGGAGAGCTGGACCTCAGAGGGGTAGCGGGGCCTCAAAGTAGGATCAGGAACAGCCAGCTGAGGCACCGACAGCCTCAAATTGCTTCCAAAGCCAGATAGACGGTGGGCACAAACTGAAGTCAGGAGTACCAATTAGCCAGCAAAGGGGCTCAGCACAGTGGGATGGCGTGCCACTGCGAGGTTCTGGAGTAGGTCTGCGGTATCTGTCAGGGGAATAGCCCCAAAGCCTGGAGCTGGTGCGGGAGCCTTCCACCAATTTCCCAGTGACTGGAGAGACGAGCTAAGCAGCACCTGTGCAGCACCTGTGCAGCACCTGTGCAGCACCTGCATGTAGCTCCTCCTCCACCGGAACCTCTCTATTTATATACTTTTAAGTAACTGTTTCTTCCTTATGTTTATCTTATATCATTTAGTCTCCATGGGATAGACACCTTCTTCAACTCATAGGCTAGCATGTTGCAATGGATAATGATTCATAAAAGTTGTCTCAAGTATAAATCTTTTATGAAATAACAAGGAACCTGCTCTATTGAATCTTTAGAAGGACACAGATGATGAGAGAGAATGGTAGAAAACTGCACAGTATATTAAAGGAATCTGCTGAATATGCCTATGTGGATGGAAACATATTCACCAATCTCTGAACTCTTTAAGTTTATATAAATTACATTGGAAAATGGCAGCTGAAGTCTATTACATTAAAAATGTACATTTATATGTAGACAAATATAAAATCAAGAATAACAGAAATAAATCCACATAAAATAAAAGGGCTAAGAGCCCAGAAACAGTATACCATGAGTGCCTGTATCTTTGAGATGGAAACAAACTGAAAAAACTGAACTTTTGACTGCAGACTGATGCCACCATTGGTTTTTAGTATTCCTCATCTCTTCATCAAATGATTATAACTAACATAGCCTGTCTATTTAATCTGTCTAACTTTTTGATTACTCCCCCTGAAATCTGATAAAAAGTTTTACAGCAATATTTTTCAAATGATCCTGAAAGTGCCAGACCAATCATCCTATTTCCAAATATTTTTTTATCCTCAACATAGACTTTGTTGGTGTCCCACAGCCTTAAAAATATTCTAAAAGGTTGCTCCCCATCCTAGGGTGCTAGAATTTTTAAGTGAACACATTGAAGATCATGCTTCACCCATTTTGAAGCTCATGATGAGACTAATTTACACTAATTTAGATATTACTGATCATAACTTTCCTAGGAAAGCATCCAAGCATGGACTCATAAGCTTTAAAGTAATTTTATGTAGTGAACTAGGTGAAGCTTTCACCTAATAGGACAATGATGCTTTAATAAGTCCTAAACTCTACTCCCAATAAAATACAAGTTTGGCTGAAAATATGATTAATTCCAGGATCACCCTCCAGCTATGAAAAGACAATACAAAATCTCAGCATTTGCATGCAAGACATTTAGAAAGAACTACAATGAGAATCTTCCTAATTATGAAACACATATGACCAAATGTTTGTTCATTATATTTAAAGACCTAGCACGGCTTTGCCATCAGCCTTCCATCTTAGAATTAGCATTGAACTAATAAATATCCATTTCTGATCACATCCCCCACCCTCACATATGTAATGTAGACTACCTCTAAAAACAATGACAGGCATGTTCTTTCTGACAAGAACAAAGTAAGAGCCTTCATAGCTATGGCATCATTGCTCATTGCTGTTTTAGCTTGGGTAAAAGCTTACAATTTACCTCTACCACCTTCTTTTGTTTGCATTTAAGATGTCCTGTTTGGGAGAGAAACCTCTGGATATAAGGTATCTGGAGACGTGGCTTTGGAAATGCTGCCTTAATTTTCTGCTTTTATTATTTTGAAGAAATCACAATTTCTTTGGAGGGCTTCTAAACACTGTTTTTTTATCCCTTAACTCCTTTAAGGTAGTCACACATTTTAGTGATCAAGCCCTTCACAACCTTCCCCTAAAAATAATTGTATTCCTATAGTTTTTACCAATGCTGTCTGTACTCACCACGAGCCTCTATGTGCCAGGTGGTTATTGATGATGCTGCCCATAATGACAGTGTTGCATATTACCCTATTTATTTATCTCCACCTGGCACAGAAAGGCATTTTCCAATTAAAACAATAGTGGTATAGTTTACCAAGGAGTGAATAGAGGAACCAAGGATTGCCCCTTTACATCATGGACAGCTGTGCAGTTGGATGGCTTCAAGAAATGCTTCAATATATTATATTGTTAAAAAAAAATTATAACGGTTGTGAACCAGGTAGTGGGAACCTGTGATACATAGACATCAATCCATACACATTAAATTTTTAAAACATGGCAATAACAAGATTATCTTAATTCCATATGATAACATTGTAGGGGGTAGATGTAGCCCATGCTAGCCCAGTATATAGCATGGCTTTACAACCAACACTGCAAACAAATCTCTGTAGTTAAGAGGCACACATGGTCCGTAATAAAAATGTCAAAACGTCATATTAAAAGGAAAAAAAAAGGGGGGTGTCTGGGCAGCGACAGAGTATGGCCGCAATAAAAGGAGCTCTAGGAGATGTTTAGGATATCCGTCGAATATCTCTGACATACAGCATCATCTACTTTAGAAAACAAGAGCTCTACTATCTATTACACCTCACAGGGCCAAGACTGCTGTAAGAGCTCTGTTCTGGACCATCAAGGCCTATGGTGGCGGCCTAAAACTAGGATCCTGATACCCCCCTGGTAACCCGGTTTCAGCAGTTGCTTTGGAACTGCTATACTTGTGTACTTAGATAATGGAGGATATCTGCCGAGTTTTCCAAGACCTTTGTGAAGCTTTTGAACACAAAGTGTGCCAACGGCTGGATGCCCTTATTTTAATGGTGGAGGTAGAGGAGAGAGAGGCACTGAGGCCTGGTAGAGCAGAATCTACTAAACTACCTGTCAAAAAAACAGAGGGGCAGCTATCATCGCAACAGCTACTACAAGATAGGTGCGAGCAGACACTTATAAACTACACAAAGGAACAAAATGATACTTTGGGTTCTACTGCTCCTGAGCTGCCGGAGCTGTCTTTTAAGACGCTGTAATGCTTGTGGGATATTCCAGTATCAGACCGAACTCGGCCAGCAGTCTTCTTATCCTGGCGTCGAGCGGGAATGATAGGGAATATCCCAGAGCAGAGAAAGTAAGCAAGATGAGGTAAGCGGCACTCACCAAAGGCAGGCTAGTCTGCGGCGGCAACAGGCAGGGAATCAGTGGAAGGCAGTTCAAAGGTAAACCACTAGAAAGGTCATACAGGCAGGGTTTGGCAACAGTAAAGAAATCCAAAGGTAAACCACTTGAATGGTCAGGCGGGCAGGTGTTGGCAACAGTAAGGCAGTCCAAAGGTAAACCACTTGAATGGTCAGACAGGCAGGTTTTGGCAACAGTATGGCAATCCAGTACTTAAAGGATTAAGCAAGCAGAGTACTCAGACAGGCAGAGTTCATCAACAGTGAGGCAATCCAATACTTTAGGGGTTAAGCAAGCAGAGTAGTCAAGCAAGCAGAGTTCATCAACAAGCAATCCAGTATTTTAGGGGTTAAGCAAGCAGAGTAGTCAGACAGGCAGAGTTCAATAGCAGTGAGACAATCCAGTACTTTAGGGGTTAAGCAAGCAGAGTATTCAGACAGGTAGAGTTCAATACTGATATGGCAATCCAGAATACAGTAAGCTATCACACCCAGGAGCACACAAAGTAACACCTATACTTGGGCAGTGATAGGTAGCACGTGAGTAACTTACATAGGCCCAGGATTCACACCACAGGAAATCCTGACCGACTTCAGAACGGAGGGAGCATGTGGCGATGACGTCACCGCCGCACACAGACAGGAGACGACTTCCCCTAGGCAACAAGCAGAACAGCAGGTGCCGCATCCCTAGCAACAGCTACAGCGGCGTGGCATGACGGACACTGATGGGAGCCCGGGCTGTAGAGTTCCATGAGGAGCATGGAAACAGGCCCCCTGAAAAACAGCAATTTAATGATATAGGAGTTGAAGTTTATTTACCCTGGAATCCCTGTGCGTTTGGAAATGAAGTGGGCCTCCACTTCTTCGATACGGGGGGGGGAGTGTGGCTGGCAATCCCGCGTATCCTTCAGATATATTGCGGGATCTAATGGGGTGGACGTAGCTGTCCAGAAGAGAAATTTGCAGATTGAGGTACAGCATAACATTGACAATGAATGCTTGGTCACAGACCTTTGGACACTGTCTGCACAAAAGTGTGGGACTAATTGCTTTAATGAAGAGTCCTATGCATGTACCCTAAGAGAGGACACTTACTACTCAATTGTACAGCTGCCAGTGCCTGCATACTTCCTAACCCAGTTTGTGACCATATCTCCTTGTAAAATCGTATTGGATAAGATGGCCATGTTACTCAGCCCTTTTGTTCTAGGGGGCTTCATTCAGTGAAAACCTTTTCCTCACCATACATATAATGATCCTGGTCAGATATGCCACCATATGGAACCTTTTATCCTTCTACAGTTAACTGAACTCTTGGTATGTAGGACGATCTTTGCTTGTCTAATCACAGTTTAGGCAGCTCAAACACACAGTTAAACTGAATGATTGCATGTTATGTACCTCCTGAGTGAATGAGAACAAGTTGTGTCTGAATCTTCCTTGTGCATGTATGTGTTGGCACTAACGGACCTAGCATATCATATTATGTTTATACCTTCTCACTGTACATAATCATAGCTGTTATCATTAGCATGTTGTACTTGAATTACACATAATCAGATTAGATCATTTCTATATAGAATTATATAATAATATTTTTGATCTGCCTGTTAGTGACAGAACTCTAGAAGTAGTTAACCATACAGATAATATGACTGCATGCAAAGTATATACTATCTGGGCAAATGAGGCTAGCTATATCAGCATCTCATTATAAGCATATAAGCCTCAGATCACTGTTAATATGAATGTATGCACGTTACACACTCTTTTGGGTGATTGAGACCAACTTACTTGAGAAGCCATCTATGTGCATAATCTTATAGGACTGCTTAGGTTAACTCTGTAATATCTATAACAACAGCATCAGATACTACTCCTTAACAGTAGTTTATTTTCTTTCTTAAAATAGTTTTATAATATTTCTATGTTGTTTTATGTTATATATAGAGGCCCAGGAGTGACATTTTCTAGTTGTAGGTTCATATCCTCTAGTCTAGTGCAGCATAAGTTAATACTATATAGTTTAGTGGCACTATACTGACAGATATCCTCCTGAAGTTGTTGTGATACCTATAGGATTTAAGTTCCAAGAGCGGCCTTAGTTTGTTTAAGGAGGTGAAAGTTCTGGTGAAGTTTATTTAACACATTATCTTATTCCTAACAGTTACTTATGAAAAAAACATTATATAGTTTAATAGATTTCTATAAGCCTTCCTAATGTGTTATTTATTATAGAAGGGAATACAATTGTTTTCTTATATTCCCAGAGGTCCAAAAGTGATCTATACAACTTAAATAATATCCCTCCTATTGAGTGATCTTTACATGCCTGGAAGTCCAAAAGTGGCTTCAGAGTGTGTGGGGGAAACATATTTGATATTTAATAGAAAAAATAAAGTATATTCTATGTTTTCCTTTGTGTACGAAAAACATTGCTGCCTAACGTACATGGGCTCTAGTCCTGCTTTGTTTAAGACAATACATTTTGTGATACCATTTTTTTTCTCTCCTTTTCATGTTTGCCATATGTTGAGTTTGTAAAACTCATGTACTAAATATTGGTTATTCTATGTGTATCTTTGTATGTGTAACTCATTGCTTTCTAAAGTGTTTAGGCTCTAGTAATGTTTCGTTTTTAGAATATTTTGATTGAGCCGCTCCAGACAGTACATTCTGTGGTATCATTGTTTTTCCTTTATGAACCTGTAAAACGCTTGTATTGAACGATGTGTATCACATGTATATCTGCAATGTTTGCCTGATTACCTCAATACAAATTATCTTGAAAAAAAAAGGTCAGCTGTGCTTCACTGGTATTTTCAGTGCTATTGGTTGCTGAGGAGAATGATAGACAACCTAACATTAAATTTAAAGGTATAGTAAAGTCCAAATTAAACTTTCATGATTCAGATAGGGCATGTAATTTTAAACAAATTTTTAATGTACTTTTATCATCAAATTTGCTTTGTTCTCTTGTTATTCTTAGTTGAAAGCTAAACCTAGGTAGGCTAATATGCTAATTTCTAAGCCCTTGAAGGCCACCTCTCATCTGAATGCATGTGACAGCTAGATGGCGTTAGTTCATGTGTTTCATATAGATAACACTGTGCTCATGCACATGAAGTTATTTAAGAGTCAAAAATAATTGCCTGAAATGCAAGTCTGTCAAAAGATTTGAGATAAGGAGGCAGTCAGCAGAAGCTTAGATACAAGTTAATTACAGAGGTAAAAAGTATATTTCTATAACAGTGTTGGTTATGCAAAACTGGGGAATGGTAATTAAAGGGATTATCTATCTTTTTAAGCAATAACATTTTTGGTGTTTACTATCCCTTTAAGAAATAAATAATTACTCTTTCTTCATGTGTATTAGGAGTTAGAGGAAAAACTGGAATACTGGATGGACAAGTATGATAAGGACACAGAAGAGAAACAGGCAGAACTGAACTCCCTGAAGATGTCTAGAGCCAATGACTTGTCTCTCCTTCAGGAGCTTGCTAACAAGGTAAGGAAAAGCAAGATATGGCTAGGGCTTGGCGCATAACTAGCTAAAAAGCCAATCTTGGGTACAATTAGCCAGTTATTTCAATTGTTTTAAAGTTTTATCAAAGGTTAAAGTAGATCATATGTTCATAATTGAAGAAAAAATAAAAACAACAAAAAGCCCTGTGCAAATAATACCTAATTTAAAAAATACTACAGAAAATCACCATTAAAGTCTTCACTTCAGGGCCTTCTAGTGTGGCAAATAATACCCCATGTTTTACCCTCTACGTCCAGTTCTTATTCCTGTTCCCATCTAGTGAAAAAGAACAGTAAAGTGCACGGCTCAGATTTCCCTATTAGTTTGCAGGAGAACGCCAGTGAGTCTCTAATCACCTGTGAGAAGAGAGGTTTGTCTCTCCAGCTATGGAGATCATGTTCAATATTGCAAGTCAGATCTAAGTGTCTATCAAGCTCGGGAGACAAGGCTATCTCCAAGTTAGTCAAGGACCTGTCCTGAGATTTGTAAGGGTAAATTTTATACAAATTAGATAAATTACTTTGTGAAATTAATTAATAATTAATTAATAATTAATTAAATTATTTGGAACCTCTGATATCAAATTGTTTATAAGAATATGTTTATATGCCAAATTTCCCAAATCCACCTTTATTGCTTGAAGACACTTTAAACTGACTAGGACCTACTTCCATATAATTTGTTTAATATGTGCTCCCAACACTTCCATAATTAAGTTAAAGAGCAAAGGGGAAAACACTGCCTAGTGCTATTTTAAAGCATAACACTTTTTTTTTTAGTTCCTCTCAAATTTCCAAGTTATTTCATTTTCCCTCCCTCTGTATCATGTAACAGCCATCAGCCAATCACAAAACACATGCACATGCTCAGTAGGATCTGGTGCCTCAGAAAGAAGGATATAAAAAGATTGTGCACATTTTAATAATGGAAGTAAATTAGTTTACAAGATGTGTTCAGCTATCTCCCAGTAGTGCATAGCTGCTGCTTCAACAAAGAATACCAAGAGAATAAAGTGTATAGTTTGGTAATTACAGCGCCTACACCTATGAAACCACAAGCTCCCAAAAAAAGTCCCTAAAACCTTTCAAAATATGCAATAATCCAGACAGAGGGAACGCCAAAGAGGCTAAAGTGGTTAAAAATATGCAAATGTAATAAGAAACTCACCCTTCACCACCAACCCACCCAAACCCTCCACCGTCCACGGACTACCTGGATCCCCCTCACCATGGAGGACACACTCAGAATCATGAAATCAATCCACTCCAGAGCACCCTCAGACCCATGCCCGCACCACATATTCAACAAAGCGGGGCGTTACCCTCGTCCACGAACTCTGCCGCACCATCAACGGCTCCATAAAAACCAAAACTTTCCCAGTAGACTGGAAACACGCAGAGCTGAAACCCCTGCTGAAGAAACCCACGGCAGACCCCAAAGATCCTAAAAACTACCGCCCCATCTCTCTACTCCCCTTTCCAGCCAAAGTAATCGAGAAGGCCATCAACGCACAACTTGTTGACCACATCTTGAACCCCTCCTAATCCGGTTTCAGGAGCAATCACAGAGATCGCCCTCCTTGCCGCCACAGATGACAACAACACCTTGTTCGACCAAGGAGAGACCGCTGCCCTCATCCTCCTAGACCTCTCAGCTACATTCGACACTGTAGCCCACAACACCCTCCTCACCCGCCTACACGACGCCGGCATCCGCAAAAAGGCCCTGGAATGGATCACCTCCTTCCTCCGCGGCAGAACCCAGAAAGTCAGTCTCCCGCCCTTCTCCTCCAAACCCACAGCAATCAGCTGCGGCGTACCCCAAGGCTCTTCACTCAGCCCCACCCTCTTCAACATCTACATGACCCCTCTCGCCGCCATTGTCTGAAGACACAACCTCAACATCGTCTCCTATTCAGACAACACCCAGTTAATCATCTCGCTCACCCAAGACCCCGCCACCACCAAGAAAAAACGTCCATTAAGGACTGACAGCAATCTCCACCTGGATGGGTGACAACCGTCTCAAACTCAACACAGACAAGACCAAAATCCTCCTCCTCAGACCCACCGAATCCGCATGGGACGACTCCTGGTGGCCCACAGCCCTCGGACACCCTCCAACCTCAACACACCACGCACAAAATCTAGGCATTATCCTTGACTCATCACTCTTCATTGACCACCAAATCAACACTGTCTCTTCGACTTGTTTTCACATACTCCACCTACTGCGAAAAATCTTCAAATGGATCCCTACCGAAACCAGAAAATCTGTCACCCACGCCCTCATCAGTAGTCGACTCTACGTCGGGTCCACATCAAGCTCCAAAAACGACTCCAACGTATCCAGAAAACCTCAGCCAGACTCATCCTTAGCATCCCTCGCCAAAGCCACATAACCGAACACCTAAGGAACCTGCACTGGCTCCCCATCAACAAGAGAATCACCTTCAAGCTCCTAACCCATGCATTCAAGGCCCTCCACAACATCGGTCCCGAATACATCAACCACCACGTCAGTTTCTACACCCCCTCCAGACAATTCCGATCCGCCGACCAAGCACTCGCAGTCATCCCCTGCATCAGGGAAACAACAGCTGGAGGAAGATCCTTCTCCTATATGGCAGCAAAGACATTGAATACCCTCCTGATACACCTCAGACACTCCACCTCCCTCACTAACTTCAGGAATGACCTCAAGACCTGGCTATTTGACAAAATCGTCGCCCCTTAGCCCCCCCCCCCTCTTTTCGACCTCCCTTAGCACCTTGAGACCCTCACGGGTGATTATTTTGCCCTTTACAAGTACCAGATAGATAGATAGATAGATAGATAGGAAGGGACAGTCTAGTCCAAAAACAACTTTAATTATTCAGATAGGGCATGTAATTTTAAACAATTTTCCAATTTACTTCTATCACCAATTTTGCTTTGTTCTCTTGGTATTCTTAGTTGAAAGCTAAACCTAGGAGGTTCATATGCTAATTTCTTAGACCTTAAAGGCCGCCGCCTCTAATCTGAAAGCATTTTGACAGTTTTTCACCACTAGAAGGCGTTAGTTCATGTGTTTCACATAGATAACATTGAGCTTGATTGGCTAAAAATGCAAGTCTGTCAAAAGAACTGAAATAAGGGGGCAGTTTGCAGAGGCATAGATAAAAGGTAATCACAGAGGTAAAAAGTATATTAATATAACTGTTGATTATGCTAAACTGGGGAACGGGTAATAAAGGGATTATCTACCTTTTTAAACAACAAAAATTCTGGTGTTTACTGTCCCTTTAAAGGGACATGAAACCCAAACATTTTCTTTCATGATTCAGATAGAGAATACAATTTTAAACAATTTTCCAATTTACTTAGAATATTTAATTTGCTTCCTTCACTTGCTATGCTTTGCTGAAAGGTTTATCTAGGCAAGCTCAGGGGCAGCAGAGAATGTAGGTTCTAACTGTTAATTTGTGGCTGCATATATTTATTGATTGTGATTGGCTAACCCATGTGTTCAGCTAGAAACCATTAGAGCATTGCTGCTCCTTCAACAAATGATACCAAGATAATAGAAGTAAATTAGAAAGTTGTTTAAAATTGTATTCTCTATCTGAATCTTGAAATATTTTTTTTTGGATTCCATGTCCCTTTAAGTCTATAACAATTTATTATCTAAAACATTTAGACATCTTAAATAAATAACAGTAAATAAAAGTAGGGTACACTATCAGTTAAAACATAATACATATAACAAAAGTGAAAATGGAAGTTCAATATATAATGTCCCAGAGTTGTCAATATAAGCGAATGTGCACAAAAGATTGTCCCTCAACGTGATGTGAACTTTCTAGGTGAAATTCCTAATGTGTGTCCCAACAGAAAAAAAATGATAAAAATAAAAGTAAAAAATAATGAAAAATGATAATAGGAAATCGTGTCCATGTTATCCTTAATAGATTCCTTAGTGAAAAAACCTGTAAAAAGAAAAAACAACATAGTGTAATATCGCAAGTAACAATCCAGCCCTATATTGGAGTAAGGCTTACCAATTTAGGAAGCTCAAGCAATTCCCTTCTACGCGTTTTGGCCCTAACGTGGGCCAAGAGAATAAAGCAGATGTCATAATACAAGGAAATTGAAAAGTTGCTTAAAATCACATACTCAATCTGAAAAATGTTGGATTTCATGGCCCGTTTAAGCCTTTAGCATTTTGTGCTACCACATTTACTAAGTCAAAAGGCATCATATCTAATTGTGTAAGAATTTAATATGACTATTTTGATTATGGGCCTGATAAAATATTATTCTCCTGTTTGGAGAGAAATTATAGTGAAGACTTCACAGGGACTGAACTCACTGAATGCTATAAGAAAAAGTAACTTGGAAGTCCCAGGCCCTGATGGTCGAAAGTGCCACAAGGCGATGGGATATTCAAAAGGGATCCATTGCGATGTTGAGAAAGTCGGCAAAATATTCAAAAGGGCTGATAGTAATATTTAAATTTAAAGTTTAAGGGCAGCGCCGCTAAGAGGCGTTTTACCATACATTTCAGTGGGTGGCGATACTTCTCTGATTCTGGCGATATATTCAAAGCAGCATCTCCACCGACATTGAAGGTGTAATGTAAATGATCCCTTTACACAGTACTGTATGACATTACAATTTACATGTGTCAACAGAAACTCAACCCCTGTTCTTCCAATACAATAGTGAATTAAACATATCAATATTACACCTATAGAAGCAGGAGGATTGTGGGTATATGATGTATATTTATATATATCCATTGGTTAATGTGTATATATATATATATATATATATATATATATATATATATTGTATAATGTTAGAATATGTATATAAACTTAAGGTGTAATTGTACAAATCCTGTATTATGTCCTTAGGTATTTTTTTTAACTTATTTTAAGAATGCAATTGTGAGTTTGCAATATTGATATTTCCATTATATTGCGATTGCGTTTTACTCTTATAATATTTCGAACACTGTAGCAAACTTGTTCTATATTAAAGGGACATTCTAGTTAAAATTAAACTTTCATGATTCAGATAGCAATTATTTCCAATTTACTTTTACCATCAAATTTGTGTTGTTCTATTGGTATTCTTTTGTTGAAAGCTAAACCTAGGTAGGCTCATATGCCAATTCCTAAGCTCTTAAAGGCCGTCTCTTATCTAAGTGCATTTTCACAGCTAGACAGTGCTAGTTCATGTGTGTCATATAGATAACATTGTGCTCACAGTTCTATTTTCTTTGGCTTCAATATACAAGTACAGAACACGACTGCTTTCATTTATAATGCCACTTGTTAATTTGGAATAAACTAAATGTTTTAAGTTATATCAATAACAATGTACTCAATGTAGAACAAAGCACCAGATGGGGTAAAGAAGAATTAAAATAAAAATAAAAAAATAAAAATAAAATATAGGAATAAGTAGACGAAGATGAGATTCTCTACCTTTACCCCTGCAACATTTATATTTAGGTTTGTGCTCAAATTGTTTTATGTCTAGTGGTACTAGTGACACTGATAACATATTTTGGGAACTGGGAATTAATTCAGGTTGAATATTTGCCGAAACCTATACAAAAGGTTTGGGTGAACTTTAATGCACATAAGGACAGATTTCTGGGAAATTTGGAGCGATTCATATTTATTTGGTTGATTTTTGCATTTTGTTTTATGACGAGGGGCCTCATATTTGAGCCTTGCCTAAGGCCTCACTAGCTCAAGAGCCGCATCTGGCAACCTTTTTATGAGAGTTGTGCCAAAGTAATACTATAATATGACCATGTGTGCAAGCATTATTGTTTGTATAAACTGTAAAAGTAATGAACAATCATTACATAATAATAATAAAGTAATAAAGATCAAACATCAGATTGGATTCATGGCTCTGCAGTCACTATGTTAGCCATATATCAACATCCCCTCTGTCACCCGATAGCCATATCAGACTTCGTCTTTGTCACCTGGCCCTATAGTTCCTCTTTCACCCCTAACCTTAATTTCACACAGGGTGGATAAAGATCAACGATTTAAAAAAAAAAATCAATCAGATTTTTTGTGCTTATTGTAAGAGAGCAGAAGTGCCTTCTCCAACTCATTTATGTGGCCCATGTTTAGATTTATTAATGCAATCAAAACAATCAAATGCTGTTTCTCTGGGTACTAATGCACCTACTGTTTGTTCATTACAGGATAATGCGGAGGTAGTGCCTTGTGCCATTACATTTTTTCCTCAAGGCTGCAGTTTCTGAAGCATTGGCTGCTCTCCCGCATTCAAAAAAGCGTAAAAGGTCAGTTCAGATTTTACCTTCTACAAGTACTATGTGCCCTGAGACCAGGGATACTGTTTTGTCTTCAGATGGTGAAGTTTCCTCTGGGGATGAGGATTCCTCATCTAAAGTTGAACCTGATA
The DNA here is from genome assembly GCF_027579735.1 of Bombina bombina. Lineage (NCBI taxonomy): Eukaryota > Metazoa > Chordata > Amphibia > Anura > Bombinatoridae > Bombina > Bombina bombina. The sequence goes on from NC_069502.1 coordinate 455,543,322, forward strand.
TTTCCTGTTTTGTGTTCTAAGTTGAACATATTTGTTCTCTTTTAAAGAAGGTCTCAATTACTTTAGGGGTTAAAGATCCTAAAGTTTTTGATGAGTATTGTAATCGTTTAAATTCAGTTTTTAAGACTATTGTTAAAAATCACACTGAGGTTTTCCCTGATGCTGTCTCTGACATGATCTCTAGGGAATGGTCTAATAAGTTATATCCTTTACCTATGTAGAGAGGATGGAAAAGTCCTCAGAGGGTGCGCTGATGCTGGTAAGTTGATTGTAGTCAGAAGAGCTTCTAAAAGATGGCCGCACTCCCAATGGAAATCCCGATATTGTTCCGGATGGATCTCGAGCTGTGAAGGCGCCACAAAACATAAAACAGTATCGTGTATCCAGGTAGGAGGATTCCCTACGTTTCAGAACCACCCCGTTGTACCAAATACTCACAGGGAAAGCGGCACCAAAATCGTGCCTCTATGCGCGGATCGGGACTGTTCAGAGTCGCCCGACAGACACACCCCAGCTAGTATACGTCACTCCGTATCCACCAATCGACAGTCGGCAAACGGCAAGCTTCCACTGGTTCCGTATGGCTACGATCTGTACATACTACCACTGCAGGTAATGGATAGGATGGGAGTGGGGCGTATAAGGTCACTCTTGGCAAATTTGATGTGGTGATGAAACATAATAAAATACGGACTACTATTTTACCTGCTCTGTCCTGCGTCTTTGTTTCATCACATCATCAAATTTGCCAAGAGTGACCTTATACGCCCCACTCCCATCCTATCCGTTACCTGCAGTGGTAGTGTGTACAGATCATAGCCATACGGAACCAGTGGAAGCTTGCCGTTTTCCGATTGGTGGATACGGAGTGACGTATACTAGCTTGGGTGTGTCTATCGGGCGATTCTGAACAGTCCCGATCTGCGCATAGAGGCACGATTTTGGTGCCGCTTTCCCTGTGAGTATTTGGTACAACGGGGTGGTTCTGAAACGTAGGGAATCCTCCTACCTGGATACACAATACTGTTTTATGTTTTGTGGCGCCTCTCTTCTTCTATTCCATATCCTTTACCTGCTGCTAATTTAGATTTATGGGAAACAGTCCCCAAGGTGGATGGGATCATTTCCAATCTGGCTAAACATACTACTATTCCTTTGGTAGACAGTACTTCTTTTAAGGACCATTTAGACAGAAAGTTCGAAGGACCTTTTTAAATGCAGGTTATATTCTCGGGACCAACTATTTATATTGCTGATTGTAGGTGCTGATTTTACTTATTGCTTGTCTAGTCTTTTAGAGCAGTGTTCTGATGACTGCTTAGTCCTTAGACATAGGGGTTTCTTTGATTCTGAGATTGAAACACTGATTCAGGCTTTTGTAAGCCTGTAACTAGGAAAATCAATCACAAGGCCTGGAAGGCCTTTATTTCATGGTGTATAAATCATTGTTTTTCCTGGCATTCTTGCAGAATTTTGCAATTTTTGCAGGATGGTCCAGATAAGGGCCTATCTGCCAGTTTTGTGAAAAGGCAGATTTCTGCTCTTTCACTTTTGTTCCACAAAAAGATTGCTAATTTTCTGATGTTCATATTTTTTTCAGGCTTTGGTTTATATTAAACCTGTTATCAAGCCTATTTCTCCAACATTGAATCTTAACCTGGTGTTAACGGTTTTGTAGGCTCCTCCTTTTGAACCGATGCATAAATTGGACATTAAACTACTTTCTTGGAAAGCGTTATTTTTTTGGCTATTTCTTCTGCTAGAAGAGTTTCTGAATTATCTGCTCTTTCTTGTAAACCTCCTTATCTGATTTTTCATAAGGATAAGGCTGTTTTACAGACGTCATTTAATTTTTTGCCTAAGGTTGTTTCTTCAGATAACTTTAGCAGAGAGCTTATTGATTCTTTGTGTCCTAATCCTAAGAATGCTTCTGAAAGATCTCCTCCTTTTGAACCGATGCATAAATTGGACATTAAACTACTTTCTTGGAAAGCGTTATTTTTTTGGCTATTTCTTCTGCTAGAAGAGTTTCTGAATTATCTGCTCTTTCTTGTAAACCCCCTTATCTGATTTTTCATAAGGATAAGGCTGTTTTACAGACGTCATTTAATTTTTTGCCTAAGGTTGTTTCTTCAGATAACTTTAGCAGAGAGCTTATTGATTCTTTGTGTCCTAATCCTAAGAATGCTTCTGAAAGATCTTTGGATGATAGGGCATTGCAATATTACGTTGATGCTACTAAGGATTTTAGACAAACTTTCAGATTGTTTGCTCTTTTTTTCTGGTCCTAGAAAGGATCAGAAGGCCTTTGTTGTTTCTTTAGCCTCTTGGTTAAAACGTTTGATTCACAAAGCTTATTTGGAGGCTGGTCAGCATCCACCGCAGCAGATTACTGCTCATTCTACTAGGTCAGTTGCCACTTCTTGGGCTTTTAAGAATGAGGCTTCAGTTGATCAAATTTGCAAGCTAGCTGCTTTGTCTTCTTTACATATCTTTACTAAATTCTACCATTTTTTGGTTTTTGCTTCTTCTGAAGCAGCCTTTAGTAGAAAGGTTCTTAAGGCAGGGGTCTCAGTTTGATTTTTATGCCTGTTTGCTGGTTTTAAGTGCATTTTAAAAAAAAATTGGGTTGTGGAAAAAGATGTTTTTAAATACCCCCTTTATGTTATTACTCATGGACTCCACAGCTTGGTTATTAGTTCCCAACAGTAAGGATTGTGGACATAATTTATGCTTACCTAATAAATTATTATTTTCTTTCATGGTGGTGAGTCCACAAACCCCACACTTATGTTTTTCTGGGATTAGTTTTTTCTTCAGTACATTTTTTTCCTCCCTGCTCCTTTTATGGTCCTTTTTCTTAGCTCACTTGCTTGGCTATACGTTAGACTGAGGTATGGGTTAGGTGGGAGGGGTTTTTTTTTTTTTTTTTTTAAATATTTTATTTTTCAATGCCAAGTACATAGACAAACATCTAAAATTACAGAGTCATTCAGCTAAATACAGTATGATGACATGTCTATTCAATACATTGGCATCTCAGTTTTCCAGTATTTTTCCTTGGAGATCCGTTCTCCATCCCTTTTAGGTCTACTTCTCACTCCCCACCCAATTGCTATCTCCACTCACTAAGGTGGATTATAACAAAAATCAGTTCTTGATATGCAGGATAACATGTTGGTACCATACCTACTGGATACTTAATCTGATTCTATCTCATTCTTCTAATATCCATCCTACCAGTTCCCCTCCCTCCTCAGAGCTTACCTTATTCCTGGACCTCCCCCCGGGTGCCACCCAGGTTCCTCTATGTGTCTGTCCCTGTACCGCCACCAGTCATGGTTGCTAGTTCTGGTCTTTTAGGTAAATATGTTCCATTTCCCATGCAGTTGTGCATTCAGTATGTATTCTGTGTCTTTGAATGGATAGATTATTTGTTTTTGGTTCGCTGTGTCTAAAGTGGTAATGAAGGGTTCCCATTTGGTTATGAATTTTTTGTTCTGCGTGTTATGTCTCCCTGAGTGTCCAGTTGCTCATAAATCATTTGTTTTCTCAGGGTGTTTTTGAGTTGTGTTAGGCTTGGTGATGCCTGTGACATCCAGTGCTGCAAGATGAGTTTTCTAGTGAGTAGAATTACATTGTTTATGAATCTTGTGTGTCTCGGTATTTTCGTTTGATGGTTTAGAAATATCACTGACTCGTTTGATAAGTGAATTTTTTCCCCTGTGCATGTTTCCACCCACCTCTGCACCATGCCCCAGAATTTCGTTAGTTTCGGGCAGTTCCATATCATGTGAGTAATGTTTGGGTTAGGGTTGGAACATTTCGGGCACAGCCCTGATGTATCACTCTTCCACTTGTGGAATATTTTGGGGGTTATGTATGCATTGTGGACTAGTTTGGTGTGGGATTCTCTTATGTCATTTGAGAGCGATGCCTCCCTCACCTCCACAAAGCTCTGCGCCACACATGTATCTGTGATGTCATGTCCCACCAGGTTCCCCCAGGCAGCTTGTAAATGTGCGATATTGGCTTTATGTACTTTGGATTGGAGCGTGTTGTAGGTATGTGAGATGGAGGTCACCCCTCCCTTTGTCAACCTTAAGAGTTTATAAATGTCACAGTCTATTTCCATCATATTACCGGCTTTCAGTAGACCTTGCGCGTAGTGTTTTACCTGTAGGTAGGCGAAGTGGTGGGAGTTTGGTATGCCATAGTCGTTCTGCAGTTCTATAAATGGTCTGACTGTGGACCCGTTACCTGATAAGACATGTTTTAGGGTTGTTACCCCCCATTTCTCCCATTGTTTAAATGGTTTAGTGGTAAATCCTGCGGGGAAATCTGGGTTGCCCCCCAGGGGCAAGTAAATTGTACTACCATGTGAGACTCCGAGAGTCCCACATAACTTCCACCAAGCCTTTATTGGATTGCTAAAAAGGCCCGCCCCCCTGAGAATGGGCTCTACCTGTGCCCTGTTCATGTGTGGGAGCATTTTAAGCGACCATGGTTTAATAAATGCTGTCTCCAGCGACTTGTTAGTAAAGTGTCCCCCATCCACTAGCCAATCCATCACATATTTTGAAAGGGTTGCCCAGTTGTAATATTCTATGTTGGGGAGTCCTAACCCCCCCTGCTCTGGTTGGCATGTTAGCTTTTGGTAGCTGATTCTATGTTTTTTCCCCCTCCAAATGAAATTTAAAATGTCTCTATTTAGTGTCTTGAGATCTTGCTTATGAAGTAGCTCTGGCAGCATTTGTAGGGTGTAGAGAAGTTTGGGGAACAGGGTCATCTTTATCAGCCCTATCCTTCCTGTCAGGGTCAGTGGCAATGGCGTCCAATTCAGGAGCATTTGTTTGAGGTTCTGCAATAATGGTTTGAAATTTATTGTATACCATTGGGTGGGATCTCTTGTTAGTTTAATGCCTAGATATTTAAACGTGTTTGTAATTACTTTAAAGTTATCTTCCAATGGTGTGTTGGGGTCCCTATTTAGTAGCCATAATAGCTCTGATTTGTCCTTGTTTATCCGGTATCCTGATATGTCACTAAACTCAGCTATCATCGTCAATAATTTAGGTATGTTCTCTCTGGGGTTTTCTGTGTACAGCACCATGTCGTCGGCAAAGAGCGACAGGTGTATGGTGTCTCCGCCTATGGTCAATCCCTCTGCTTCCTTCCTAATCTTAATCGCCAGTGGTTCAAGCGCTAGGTCAAACAGAAGTGGTGAGAGCGGGCACCCCTGCCTTGTTCCCCTTCTAAGGGGAAATAATTTTGATGGTGACCCATTTATCAAAATCGCCGCTTGGGGGGTACTGTAAATAGTCTCAATAGCTCTCATGTAGGATCCCTTCAGTCCGAATTTTTTAAGGGTGGTAAATAAATGGTCCCATAGTATCTTATCGAAAGCTTTTTCTGCGTCTACTAGGATCAAACATGCCTCCCCCGCACTCTTCTGCCTGTTTCCTCCCTCCTGCTCCCAAAAATGTGTTAATACCAGTTGTAATTTTCTCATGTTTTTTACTGCTGACCTCCCTTTTACGAACCCAGTTTGATCTTCATGAATTAGGAGGGGAAGGACTTCTGCTAATCTATTGGCCAGTATTTTCGTGAATAATTTGTAGTCAGAGTTTAGCAGGGAGATTGGCCTGTAGGATGCCGTTAACAATGGGTCTCTGTCAGGTTTGGGAAGGACCGTAATGTTTGCCTCTGCAAATCTGTTGGACAAATTTGCTTTCCCTTCTAGAATTGCATTAAATAGTAGGGCTAGGGTGTCTGCAGTTTCTGTACTAAGCATTTTATAGAATTCTCCAGGAAGGCCATCTGGCCCTGGGGATTTTTCTAGGGGGAGTGAATCGATAGCCTTGGTGATTTCTAATGGTTGGATTGGAGCATTGAGTTTATGTACGTGGTCTTCGCTTAGCTGTGGCAGTATCAAGTCTCTCCAGAATTGTTCTTTCTTTCCTGGGTCAATGTCTTGTGAGTCATATAAGTTCGAGTAGTATGAGGTGAATGCTTGTTGTATTTCTGAGTCTTGGGTGAGTATGTTGTCTTTGTCCTTAATGGCTAAGATGTTGTTAGGTTTCCTATGTAACTTAGTGAGTCTTGCTAATAGTTTCCCAGTACGGTTTCCATACCTATAAAATTTGGCCTGTGAGCGGTTTTGAGCGGAGATCGTGGTTTGGATGAGGTAGGTGTCTCTAAGGTCTTTGGTCTTTCTATATTTGAGTCTGTTCTGTGTGGTGGGATTACGCAAGTATTTGTTTCTGGCATTTAGTAATTGCCTCAGAAGGAGTTCCCCTCTTGCTCTACATTTTTTCCTAACTTTGGCTGCATATGCTGTCACCACCCCCCTCAGGACTGCTTTTGCCGTTTCCCAGAAAAGTGAAATATTATTCACATGTTCGGCGTTGAGGTCCCCATACACCAACCACTCTCCTATTAGGTGCCTGCGCAAGTTAAGGTCATGGTACAGATGTGTCGGGAATTTCCATCTATGTCCTCGTTTGTGTGAAATATCAGTGTCTATTTGTAAGGAGACTGGTGCATGATCTGATATTGTTATGGGATCAATTTTAGTATCTGTTATACGGGAGCAAAAGGAGTTGGTGATCAAAAAGTAGTCTATGCGTGACAGGGTAGTTTTTGCTGGGTGTAGGCAAGTGTAGTCTCGCGCTTCTGGGTTTCTGTCTCTCCAGATGTCTGACAGTGACAAGGAACCTTTGAAGTTATGTAAGATACGTGTTTCCCTCTTAGATCCTTTATATTCTATTCGGTGTTGTGATGTGAAGTTTGGGTTTCGGAACCTATCTGCTGGCGTGTGTGGGGCAATATTGAAGTCTCCCCCTACCACCATTGGAAGGTCTGCAAACTGTATAAGCTTGGTCTGTAACTGTGTGAGAAAAGATTTCTTTTCAGTATGTGGACCATACACCCCACAGATAACCATTCGAAGTTCCCCTATTGTCAAATTTACCATTACAAATCTGCCTTCAGTATCAACTAGAGATTGCGAGATAGTGTAGTCTAGACCTCTGCGGAAGAGGATCGCCACTCCCCTGGCCCTTTTTTTTTCGTAAGTTGTATGTAGCACTTCCCCCACCCAGCCCTGTCTGAGTTTTTGATGTTCTTTCTGCGAGAGGTGAGTTTCTTCAAGTATTGCTATGTCTGTCTTTAAGGTGTTCAAATGTCTGAGTATAGCCTTTCTCTTGATTGGGGATGTAATCCCACCTACATTCCATGTGGTCAGTCTCATTTTATATGTTCGTGTATACTTATTTATGGTGTTTTATCTTCGTGGGTGGACCTTATGCTTGTGTAGTGGTGCAGATTAATTTCAGAGTATACGTAAAGATGTGGTACTCACCGTTACTGTGCTTATTACCGATAATCCTACCCTCCCCTCCAAGGTGGCACCCAGAGGCAGGCCCGGTCAGCTCTTTTCCTAATACAGATAGTTAGTACACAAAATTAAGTGAAACAAATGCAGTAAACAGTGCATACATTTAGAACCAAATGAACAATAACCTCCCCTCTTAACAAACCCAACAGTTCAACAATGGACTAACTTTCCTATCCAACAATAAAGTGGGTCCCCCCCCCCCCTCACTTTGCAAGGATACATTTCTTCATTGCAATAATGTTGCTTATCTATTAATGATCAATTTCTATCGACCAGGCAAAGAACCCAGTCCTAAGCATCAGAGTCATCTTCATTTGCCCCTTGCCCTCTCTCCCCCTCTTTTTGCAGGTGGAGCTTGAGCAAGTTAGGCGAGTCAAAAAACAGTGGCCCTCTCGAGGTTTGTAATCTCAATCTTGCCGGAAACAATAAGGCTGCTGTTCTGCCCTGTTCTAACAGTTGCTTACAGTATGGCGAAAATTCTCGCCTCCTGGCAGCCACTGCCGCAGAGTAATCTTGGAAGAGGTATAGTCTTTTTCCATTGTATTCGAGAGTGGGAGCTTTCCTATAAGCTTGTAGAATTAAGATTTTGTCCTTAAAGTTGAGATATTTCACCATGACTTGGCGTGACGGTTGGTTTTTTTCCTTGTGTTTGCTCTGGTCTCCCACTCTGTGCGCTCTTTCCACTGTGCAAGGAAGGTGGTCTTTGGAGATATTAAGGAGTCCCGGCAAGGTGTTTTCTGCAAACTCCACCAGCTGAGAGCCTGGGATTGACTCAGGGATGCCCACTATCCTTAGGTTGTTCCGTCGCGACCTATTTTCCAGGTCGTCAATCTTTGCCCACAGCCGTTCGTTCTGTTGTTGTAAGGTATGGACATGGGATTCAGTTTCTCTGTGACGGGTCTCCCCTTCTGCCATCTGCTGCTCTACCCGTGTCAATCTGCCATTAAAAGATTTAACTTCGGCTGTAAGAGAATCCATACCTGTTTGGAGTTGGTCTATCTTGGGTAGGAACAACGCTGAGATTTGTGAGACAATTGGGTGGGCATCCATGAGACTATTGGGTCCAGCATCTTCCGCAGGTCCTGGAGCTTGGTGACTATCAACCTGGTGCTTTCTTTTATCAGCGTTCTTTAACCTGTTTGTCATTGTGTCCGTTTTCTTGGAGTATGAATCGTAATACTTTTGCATACAGCGTTGAGAGTTCCACAGTTGTTGCTTCAACTGTACACTAATATGGTGTTAATGTATTTTATAAGGATAATGGACCGCTAGAAACAGGTCTGGGTGTCTCAGGTCTTTTAGAGGATATTGCAATATTCAGTAAACATAAAGGAAGGGTGAGCGGGGGGGCGTGAGCCCATTCAGATTAGCCCTGCATTGTGATGGGGTGCGTTATCACAGCCTTTTATATCAGATAAGTGAATGAGAATGTCAGTGATGTCCTCGAGGGTGGCCCTCTCTATGGGATCTGGCGAGAAATCACTTTCAACTGCGTATGTGATTTTGTCTAGCGCAGCCTGTATGTTGCGCCTGTGTATACTCAGTTTCCACAGAGAGAAAAAAAAAAAAAAAAAAAAAAGGGTGGCCAGAGAGTTAGGCTTAATCTTGTAATCCCTCAGCTGTGGTATATGTAGAATATCTGTATAGGACTCTCCTGCCTTCTTCTGTGATATATCTCTGCAGGTCCTGTCTTCCACCTCCCCTGTTATATTGCTCAGCAAATTAGCAATTGACTATTATGCTTGACATGTGGCAGAGGAGTTTGCTTAAAATCCTTTGTCTGTCTATATTTTTATTTGGAATTGTGTTGATTACTTCTTTGTTGGTTAACACCAGTGGGTGAGGCTGTTTGCTGCAGTAATAAAATAATAATAAAGTCTCAACACAGCACAAGCCCTGGCCTGTCGCTTGATATGCAGCAATAGTTTTTATAACTTTCAAATCCTATTACAATCTGGGGCCTTTCTCTTTCGCTTGTGTAAATTTTGTGTCTAGCGTTTAGCTGCTCAGACTTCTTATGGTATATGTCTCTGCGGGGGCTAGCACCATGTAATATTGTGTGCGTCACTTCACCTTCCCCTCAGCTATGTCAAGATGGCGTTTTGCCGCCAAAGCTCCAACTCACCCCTTCACCCGATTCTTCCTCCTTCCTTCTGCTTGGGGCACCTCGCTTGGGACTCTAGATCCTGAAGGAGCCCTCCGGTACAATTCTGGGGCTATTATTATGCCCTGTCTTTCAGCCGCCCTTGTTGCAGCCACTCTCCTCTGCCTTTCTCTCTGGTTGCGCTCCGCGGCGGGGGAGTCGGGTGTCAGACTCCTTGCCGTAGTGCTCCGGACAGGGGTGTTTATTCCCTGCCAAGGAATTTGGCTAATTATGGGCCGTTTCGAGTGTTTCCAGCTCAAAGTAGGGGCCAAGGGTCCGGAGCTCCTCTCCCCTGCTTCCACTCTCAGCGCCCGCCCACCGGAAGAGGTGGGAGGGGTTTTATAGAACGCTTGGGGGTTTGGGAATCTTTGCCTCCTCCCAGTGGTAGAGAAGAGTAATTGGCAAGAGTAAGGATTGTGGACTCTCACCACCATGAAATAAATTCAATTATCAGGTAAGCATATTTTTTTTTTAATTTTCTAGCAAGATGCTGTATATTCATGGTTGTAATGTTTCATTTGTTTTGCTAAATTAATGTATTTAATCCATTCACAATGTCATGCTCTCCCAGGGGTTTCTGTAAAATTATTTTGGGCAATTTTTATATCTTGAAAAGTCTTGGTTTTGTAGTTCTCAAAATTTTGAATTTGTGTCAGCAGACAAAACATACCCCTTCTTCATAGCAAACGGTTATAAAAAAACACACGGTTGAGAAATAAAGTTTAAAGGGACATAATCATGAAAGAAAACTTTTGGGTTTCGGATAGAGCGCATACATTTTCAGATTTACTTCTATTATCACATTTGCTTCATTCTCTTGGTATCCTTCCTGACTGGAACCAAAGGCCATGTAAGTTCTCAGTGCACTGCTACAAGTGCAGTTAAAAATTAGTCAGAGTGCCTCACATGCCTGTTGCTGACCAATAAACCGTAATAAGATTCTCAAATGCTTGTTGGGGGATAAGACTGCAGAAAAACTCAAGGTTGGGAATCTTAATATAGGTGTAAATATAATTTTGCCTCAGGTTTTTATTGTGTTTTTTTATTGTGTGAACCTCAGTCTGTTTTTAGTGAGAAAATGAGACATTATCAACCATATATATTCAATTTCTATATCTTGGCTGATATCCATGTGTAATACTTACCAGTGAGAACCCCCTGAGGTTTGTGGACAGAATTCCCTTATTTAACTCAAAAAGATGTTGCCTGAACCACCAACCCCTCCTACTCCTAGCGATGTCCATATTGACCATGGACAAAGAATAGGAGAGGGAGCCTGGTGAGTATTATTCAGGCATATGGGCCAAGATATAGAAATGTCCTGTATTTGGTTGATAATTTCTAGTTATCTAGTTGGTCTTGGTCTTCCCTGGTAATTCTTATCAGTAAGAGGATTACAAAGCAGTCAAAATAAAAATACATGGGTAGGAAACAATAAAAGAAACCCAGAAATAGTGCAAAATTTTAGATTTATTTAAGAAAGAACAGAGGACAGAACTTTAAGACAACGTTGCAGAAGCAGATTGCCAGACATTTATAATATGACACAAAAGTATGTGGTGATTTCCAAATCACTGCTTGACATATTTCAGATGGAGATGCACGAGCCTCATATGGCCATGAAGTAGCCATTGCACTTGTAGAGTAAGCCTTGAGCCCATCTAGAACTTGTTCAGCTTTTTCTCTTTGGAGATAGTTAAAGGGACACTCAAGTCAAAATTAAACTTCCTGATTCAGATAGAGCATGCAATTGTAAACAACTTTCCAATTTACTTCCATTAACAAAATGTGCACAGTCTTTTTATATTTACACTTTTTGAGTCACTAACTCCTACTGAGCATGTGCAAGAATTCACAGCATATACGTATATGCATTTGTGATTGGCTGATGGCTGTCACATGATACAGGGGGAGTGGAAAAGACATAACTTTGCAATTTATTTAAAAAAAAAACTACTACTGATTTAAAGTTCAGACTAAGTGCTATTGCATTGTCTTCTTATCATGCATTTGTTGAATATGCAAATCTACTGTATTGACTGGTCCTTGAAATCATAGTCTTTGCTGGAGCCTGACCCAGCCAAGATCAACTTGGGATATCAAAAAGTTGATCAGTTTTTATAATTGGTTGAGTCCTCTTCACATAAATATGAAGCCAACGGACGACATCCAGGCGATATAAAGGCTTTACCCTGTTTCTCTTTTTTTCTCTGGACAAAAAGAAACAGAGGTACAACATGTAAAGGATCAAAGAGAGCTTCCAAATGTCCCACGTTGGCAAGATCTGGTGGAAGGTAGTATATGAGCCAGTGCTTGGAAAATGGTATCAAAGAGCCTATTTAATGACAGAGATTACAGAAATTTCTTAAGCGTGGGCGTTTAGGATCCAATAAATATACATCCAATAAATATACATCCATGAAAAAAAAAAGTCTTCCAAATTCGATATTACACAGAAGTTAAACCCTTATGGGTTTGCAACAAACTTTAAATGACAGCAGTGGTAATTTTCAACTTCTGCAGTCTGATGATCTCAGCAGCCAAAACACCAACTGCAGATTTCAACAATTTGGATAATGAACATGTCTGAGAACACAATTGAAATAGAAGTGGAAATCAAGGCTGCCGAAGCCAATGGAGTATTACAGCAGTCACAGCCTCTCACTGTATTCTATTCAAAATATGCAGAATCAAAGTAATTGGAGAAAGCATGTACAACAGGTGAAACATCCATAGCTGAATGAGAGCATTTACCAGTAGAGCCTGGGGTGACGGAAATTGACTGTAAAAGGGAGGAACTAGATGATTTTGACTTGTTGCCATTATGTCTATATTGGGACCCCAAGGGAATTGTTTTGTTGGGAGGGAGTAAACGTTAGCGCTAACTATTATCCTATGTGAGCCACTCTTGATACTTATTTCCTTCCTAAATAAGAAATAGTAAATGGGTTTAAGTGAAAATAAAGAGGGCGCTAAATAAGCTAATAGGATCCCTAGCAGTTATTAAAATTTGTGTTAAAAAATCTTAAGGAGTGTACATACACCCACTTAATTGTGTGATATATATACAAAATTATATAAAAAAAATAAGGGATTATGACCCCCAAAAAATAATATAATAAATAACAAATATGGGAGTTTTTGAAAATTCAAAATGTCCTAAATTCAAGGACTATGTGTTCCCGTGAAATACACAATTATGTGAATATATGATTTATAAATCAAAACTTTGTGATTCCGTTATAGTAAGATTGTCTAATAGAGTGTATTTGGATTATTCAGACGAGTTCCTCAGATAAACTCCATCAATAACATATAGTGAATAAAAAATATATAGTGAATAACATATAGTGAATAAAAATTACATTTATTCTAAACAAATAATGTGGACAATTAATATGATAAAACCTGTTGATAATATCCACTTTGGGATCTTATGCTCTAAAATACATATATTTATACACAAATAAATTAGGTAAAGAAAAATAAGTAAATAAAATAGGTAAAAAAAAGTAAAAAAGAGAACAGGTATTTACTTTAAAATACAATCAATTAAAATCCCATTCGGGGTATCAGAACATTAAGGGCATCAAATCAATAGATAATTCATTCGTAGCAATCATATGGTGACAAACCCAAACTCCATCAGAAACTTTTCAAGTTTTAAAATGTTCTCCAAGGAATGATTATTCCATATGTAGGAAATTCTTTGTTAGCTAACATATTTTTTCAGGTATACCAACAAAAAAATAAATAAATATATATATATATATATATATAAATAAATCTTGATTATTGATTCAGCTTTTTCTGTGCGGAAGTCTTACCGGATCTCCTCCCGGTTCTTTGATCAAAAGTCTTCTCTCTGTCTTATTTTTGAGAGAGTCTTACCTCCAATCATTCTTATCCTGTTGTTTATAGGATCTCACCTCCGGTCTGATTAGTTGTTTTGTTCAGTTCTCTCTGCGTCCAGAGATGCCAAACTGGCTTCCTTCTCCCCGTCTGTAAGGGACTCTCTTCTGACGTCACAGGTACGTGACAGGTGTGTGTTAGGGAGTCTCCTGAAAGACCTCTTCTTTACTTGCACAAGTATTGGATAAGTATAGATTAGAACCCTTCACCGCTGTCTGTTTGTTAAACCTCTTCTTGAGTACCGCACACTAGTACATATGTACTCTGGTCTCTTTAAGAGAATCAAACACAGACACAGATCCTGTGGGTTAAGATTGATGTAATCGTGGGTTTCACGTTCTTTCACAGCTTCTAAGCGTTTCAACCCTCTCTCCGGGCTTTTTCAAGATGCTGTGTAGAACTCCTGCTCCTTCTTTTAAACCTCTTCTCTCAATTCTATTGGTCTAGAGGTCCTTAAAGTGATAGCCAATGTTTCCGTTCTAATTTTTCTTGGAGAACTTTTCTTCTCATAAGGTCACTTTATATTCATATTTAAACTTCCCTATGTCACCATATAATTTTGTTGCCTAGTTGCCTTAATTTTAAAATATAAAATTTAACTATTCTTTACATTGGATATCTAACATAATATCAACCCCTATCTTAACACTAAGGTGCGTATTAACTCGTTGAAAGTATATAAGTATTCAATATAGTGGAAAGTTATTTTGTTGATACTTTGTGCGTTTCATTAGAAACTTACATATAGTTTGTATCTATAAAATGTGTTTTAAAATTATTAAGGAGACATACATGAGAACGTTTATAAAAGACCCTTACTATTATAATACACTCCTTGTGTAGATAATTCAGGCTAAACCTAAAAGGTTTAAATCATTATATAAAATCTCTATAAAATATATCAATTTATATAAGACATATAAAATTTGATGATAGCCTAAAAAGATAGGGGTTATACTAGGAATAGGAGTTATATCCAGTTCCGAATTCAAACCTTTGAGGTATAGGGTATTAAAATTATAAATAAACCCTGCCTCCCTCTTTAAAAGTTTTTGTTCATAATTTCCCCTCGCCAATCCTGTCTTACTTTACAGAGACCCCAATATCCTTGATGTTTTTATTATGAACTTCTGTAAAATGTTTATATAGATACATGTTGGTTAGACCTCTTTATATACAGAGGTGCTCCCTAATTCTATCCCTCAGCATTCTTGAGGCCTCACCTATATAAATTAAATTGCACGAGCATCTTAGCATATATACAACACCTTTATTGCTACATCTAATAGTATCAGAAATTTTAAAATCTATATTAGAAACCTTAATGTTATGTTTTTTGTCACTATACCTACATGCTCGACAAGTCAAGCAGGGGAAAAAACCCTGAATATTTAAACCACCTAGATCTCTATCTCTATTTATTGGATTTTTAACTGTATTAAATTCACTTGGGGCCAGCATTGTTTTAAATTTTTTGGTCTTTCTGTATATTATTTTTGGATAAGGAGATATTTTATCACCTATTATGGGGTCTTTTTTTAATAAGGTGCCAGTGCTTATAAAGTATCTTTTTCATTATCCAATGATCATCACTGTATTCATTTATGAATGAAACCTCAAGATTATCAGTGGCAGTGATTGTTTTTTGTTTAAGTTCCAGTAATTTCTGCCTTGGAGTATTTCTTGCTCTTTGTTTAGCTTTTTCTATCTTTCTCCTTTATATTCTCTTTCAATGAATTTATCCTCCAAAATATTTATTTGATTTTCAAAGTCACTATCTTTAGTGCAGTTCTTTCTTATTCGTAAACACTGCCCTACAGGGTTGTTATCTTTCCACTTACAGGTGGCAGCTTGAAGAATGGATGTAATTATTTGCATCAACTGGTTTAAAATGTGTTTTTGTTGCCACCTTACCTTCTTCTATCTTGATATCCAAAAAGGTTATTTTATCCTTACTTATATTATGAGTGAACTGCAAACCTCTATCATTATTATTCATCAAAAGAAAAAGTTCTTCCAAAGGTTCAATATTTCCCCTCCATATTATAATAATATCATCAATATATCTTTTAAAGAGTACAAGGTTCGCACCAAGCTCATGGCGTCTAAAAACTTCTTCTCCCACTCGCCCATGAATAAATTGGCATAGCTCGGTGCGAATCTTGTATCCATAAAATAAATCTTATTGTTTGTAAAATAAACTTTTTTTTGTGATTCATGTAGGTCACTGTCTTTTGACAGAAAAACATAATTTATGTAAGAACTTACCTGATAAATTCATTTCTTTCATATTAGCAAGAGTCCATGAGCTAGTGACGTATGGGATATACATTCCTACCAGCAGGGGCAAAGTTTCCCAAACCTCAAAATGCCTATAAATACACCCCTCACCACACCCACAAATCAGTTTAACGCATAGCCAAGAAGTGGGGTGATAAGAAAAAAGTGCGAAAGCATAAAAAATAAGGAATTGGAATAATTGTGCTTTATACAAAAAAATCATAACCACCACAAAAAAAGGGTGGGCCTCATGGACTCTTGCTAATATGAAAGAAATTAATTTATCAGGTAAGTTCTTACATAAATTATGTTTTCTTTCATGTAATTAGCAAGAGTCCATGAGCTAGTGACGTATGGGATAATGAATACCCAAGATGTGGATCTTCCACGCAAGAGTCACTAGAGAGGGAGGGATAAAATAAAAACAGCCAATTCCGCTGAAAATAATCCACACCCAAAATAAAGTTTAAATCTTATAATGAAAAAAACTGAAATCATAAGCAGAAGAATCAAACTGAAACAGCTGCCTGAAGTACTTTTCTACCAAAAACTGCTTCAGAAGAAGAAAACACATCAAAATGGTAGAATTTAGTAAAAGTATGCAAAGAAGACCAAGTTGCTGCTTTGCAAATCTGATCAACCGAAGCTTCATTCCTAAACGCCCAGGAAGTAGAAACTGACCTAGTAGAATGAGCTGTAATCCTTTGAGGCGGAGTTTTACCCGACTCGACATAAGCATGATGAATTAAAGATTTCAACCAAGATGCCAAAGAAATGGCAGAGGCCTTCTGACCTTTCCTAGAACCGGAAAAAATAACGAATAGACTAGAAGTCTTTCGGAAATTCTTAGTAGCTTCAACATAATATTTCAAAGCTCTAACTACATCCAAAGAATGCAATGATCTCTCCTTAGAATTCTTAGGATTAGGACACAATGAAGGAACCACAATTTCTCTACTAATGTTGTTAGAATTCACAACCTTAGGTAAAAATGTAAAAGAAGTTCGCAACACCGCCTTATCCTGATGAAAAATCAGAAAAGGAGACTCACAAGAAAGAGCAGATAATTCAGAAACTCTTCTAGCGGAAGAGATGGCCAAAAGAAACAAAACTTTCCAAGAAAGTAATTTAATGTCCAGTGAATGCATCGGTTCAAACGGAGGAGCTAAAAGAGACCCCAGAACCAAATTCAAACTCCAAGGAGGAGAAATTGACTGAATAACAGGTTTTATACGAACCAAAGCTTGTATAAAACAATGAATATCAGGAAGATTAGCAATCTTTCTGTGAAAAAGAACAGAAAGAGCAGAGATTTGTCCTTTCAAGGAACTTGCAGACAAACCTTTATCCAAACCATCCTGAAGAAACTGTAAAATTCTCGGAATTCTAAAAGAATGCTAGGAAAAATGATGAGAAAGACACCAAGAAATGTAAGTCTTCCAGACTCGATAATATATCTTCCTAGATACAGATTTACGAGCCTGTAACATAGTATTAATCACAGAGTCAGAGAAACCTCTTTGACTAAGAATCAAGCGTTCAATCTCCATACCTTCAAATTTAAGGATTTGAGATCCTGATGGAAAAAAGGACCTTGCGACAGAAGGTCTGGTCTTAACGGAAGAGTCCACGGTTGGCAAGAGGCCATCCGGACAAGATCCGCATACCAAAACCTGTGAGGCCATGCTGGAGCCACCAGCAGAACAAACGAGCATTCCTTTAGAATCTTGGAGATTACTCTTGGAAGAAGAACTAGAGGCGGAAAGATATAGGCAGGATGATACTTCCAAGGAAGTGACAATGCATCCACTGCTTCCGCCTGAGGATCCCTGGATCTGGACAGATACCTGGGAAGTTTCTTGTTTAGATGAGAAGCCATCAGATCTATTTCTGGAAGTCCCCACATTTGAACAATCTGAAGAAATACCTCTGGGTGAAGAGACCATTCGCCCGGATGTAACGTTTGGCGACTGAGATAATCCGCTTCCCAATTGTCTATACCTGGGATATGAACCGCAGAAATTAGACAGGAGCTGGATTCCGCCCAAACCAGTATTCGAGATACTTCTTTCATAGCCAGAGGACTGTGAGTCCCTCCTTGATGATTGATATATGCCACAGTTGTGACATTGTCTGTCTGAAAACAAATGAACGATTCTCTCTTTAGAAGAGGCCATGACTGAAGAGCTCTGAAAATTGCACGGAGTTCCAAAATATTGATTGGTAATCTCACCTCCTGAGATTCCCAAACCCCTTGTGCTGTCAGAGACCCCCAAACAGCTCCCCAACCTGTCAGACTTGCATATGTTGAAATCACAGTCCAGGTTGGAAGAACAAAAGAAGCCCCCTGAACTAAACAATGGTGATCTGTCCACCACGTCAGAGAGTGTCGTA
Organism: Bombina bombina; assembly: GCF_027579735.1. Lineage (NCBI taxonomy): Eukaryota > Metazoa > Chordata > Amphibia > Anura > Bombinatoridae > Bombina > Bombina bombina. The sequence continues at coordinate 455,561,450 of NC_069502.1, forward strand.
CAAACGGTTTTAAAGATATCAATTGATATATCTTTGTGTAATCCCTGCACCACTGGTTCAGCATACAGAGCTGAAGAGGTCGCATGTGAAAACGAGCAAAGGGGATCGCGTCCGATGCAGCAGTCATAAGACCTAGAATTTCCATGCATAAGGCTACCGAAGGGAATGATTGAGACTAAAATTGGTTTCAGCTTGTCGAAACCTTCAGACGTCTCTTGTCTGTCAGAGACAGAGTCATGGACACTGAATCTATCTGGAAACCTAAAAAGGTTACCCTTGTCTGAGGAATCAATGAACTTTTCGGTAAATTGATCCTCCAACCATGATCTCGAAGAAACAATACAAGTCGATTTGTATGAGATTCTGCTAAATGTGAAGACTGAGCAAGTACCAAGATATCGTCCAAATAAGGAAATACCACAATACCCTGTTCTCTGATTACAGACAGAAGGGCACCGAGAACCTTTGTAAAAATCCTTGGAGCTGTTGCTAGGCCAAACGGCAGAGCCACAAACTGGTAATGCTTGTCTAGGAAAGAGAATCTCAGAAACTGATAGTGATCTGGATGAATCGGAATATGCAGATATGCATCCTGTATTGTGGACATATAATGCCCTTGCTGAACAAAAGGCAGGATAGTCCTTATAGTTACCATTTTGAATGTTGGTATCCTTACATAACGATTCAATATTTTTAAATCCAGAACTGGTCTGAAGGAATTCTCCTTCTTTGGTACAATGAAGAGATTTGAATAAAACCCCAGCCCCTGTTCCAGAATTGGAACTGGCATAATTACTCCAGTCAACTCTAGATCTGAAACACATTTCAGAAATGCTTGAGCCTTTGCTGGATTTACTGGGACACAGGAAAGAAAAAATCTTTTTGCAGGAGGCCTTATCTTGAAGCCAATTCTGTACCCTTCTGAAACAATGTTCTGAATCCAAAGATTGTGAATTGAATTGATCCAAATTTCTTTGAAAAATCGTAATCTGCCCCCTACCAGCTGAGCTGGAATGAGGGCCGCACCCTCATGTGGACTTTGGAGCTGGCTTTGGTTTTCTAAAAGGCTTGGATTTATTCCAGACTGGAGATGGTTTCCAAACTGATACCGCTCCTGTGGGTGAATGTTCAGGCTTTTGTTCCTTAACGATTATTAGACCTAAATTTACCTTTAGATTTTTTATCCTGTGGTAAAAAAGTTCCTTTCCCTCCAGTAACAGTTGAGATAATAGAATCCAACTGTGAATCAAATAATTTATTACCCTGGAAAGAAAGGGAAAGCAAAGTTGACTTAGAAGACATATCAGCATTCCAAGTTTTAAGCCATAAAGCTCTTCTAGCTAAAATAGCTAGAGACATATACCTGACATCAACCCTAATGATATCAAAGATGGCATCACAAATAAAGTTATTAGCATGTTGAAGAAGATTAACAATGCTATGAGAATTATGATCTGTTACTTGTTGCGCTAAAGCTTCTAACCAAAAAGTTGAAGCTGCAGCAACATCCGCTAAAGATATAGCAGGTCTAAGAAGATTACCTGAACATAAGTAAGCTTTTCTTAGAAAGGATTCAATTTTCCTATCTAAAGGATCCTTAAAGGAAGTACTATCTGCCGTAGGAATAGTAGTACGTTTAGCAAGAGTAGAGATAGCCCCATCAACCTTAGGGATTTTGTCCCAAAACTCTAATCTGTCAAATTGCACAGGATATAATTGCTTAAAACGTTTAGGAGGAGTAAAAGAATTACCCACATTATTCCATTCCCTGGAGATTACTTCAGAAATAGCATCAGGGACAGGAAAAACTTCTGGAATAACTACAGGAGATTTAAAAACCTTATTTAAACGTTTAGATTTAGTATCAAGAGGACCAGAATCCTCTATTTCTAATGCAATTAAGACTTCTTTAAGTAAAGAACGAATAAATTCCATTTTGAATAAATATGAAGATTTATCTGCATCAACCTCTGAAACAGAATCCTCTGAACCAGAGGAATCATTATCAGAATCAGAATGATGATATTCATTTAAAAATTCATCTGAAAAATGAGAAGTTTTAAAAGACCTTTTACGTTTACTAGAAGGAGGTATAACAGACATAGCCTTCTTAATGGATTTAGAAACAAAATCTCTTATGTTAACAGGAACACTCTGAGTATTAGATGTTGATGGAACAACAACAGGGTAATGTAACATTACTAAAGGAAATATTATCTGCATTAACAAGTTTGTCATGACATTCATTACAAACAACAGCTGGAGGAACAGATACCACAAGTTTACAGCAAATACACTTAACTTTGGTAGATCCAGCACCAGGCAGCGATTTTCCAGAAGTATCTTCTGACTCAGGGTCAATCTGGGACATCTTGCAATATGTAATAGAAAAAATAACATATAAAGCAAAATGATCACATTCCTTAAATGACAGTTTCAGGAATGGGAAAAAATGCCAGTGAACAAGCTTCTAGCAACCAGAAGCAATAAACAATGAGACTTAAATAATGTGGAGACAAAAGTGACGCCCATATTTTTTAGCGCCAAAAAAGACGCCCACATTATTTGGCGCCTAAATGCTTTTGCCGCCAAAAATGACGCCACATCCGGAACGCCGACACTTTTGGCGCAAAAACGTCAAAAATGACGCAACTTCCGGCGACACGTTTGACGCCGGAAACAGAGAAAAAAATTTTTGCGCCAAAAAAGTCAGCGCCAAGAATGACGCAATAAAATGAAGCATTTTCAGCCCCCGCGAGCCTAACAGCCCACAGGGAAAAAAGTCAAATTTTAAGGTAAGAATTTTTTTTATTTATTCATATGCATTATCCCAAATATGAAACTGACTGTCTGAAATAAGGAACGTTGAACATCCTTAATCAAGGCAAATAAATGTTTGAACACATATATTTAGAACTTTTTATAAAAGTGCCCAACCATAGCTTAGAGTGTCACAGAAAATAAGACTTACTTACCCCAGGACACTCATCTACATGTAGTAGAAAGCCAAACCAGTACTGAAACAAGAATCAGTAGAGGTAATGGTATATATAAGAGTATATCGTCGATCTGAAAAGGGAGGTAAGAGATGAATCTCTACGACCGATAACAGAGAACCTATGAAATAGACCCCGTAGAAGGAGATCATTGAATTCAAATAGGCAATACTCTCTTCACATCCCTGACATTCACTGCACGCTGAGAGGAAAACCGGGCTCCAACCTGCTGCGGAGCGCATATCAACGTAGAATCTAGCACAAACTTACTTCACCACCTCCATAGGAGGCAAAGTTTGTAAAACTGATTTGTGGGTGTGGTGAGGGGTGTATTTATAGGCATTTTGAGGTTTGGGAAACTTTGCCCCTCCTGGTAGGAATGTATATCCCATACGTCACTAGCTCATGGACTCTTGCTAATTACATGAAAGAAATAATCTATTGCATCAATCCCTAAATTGTGATTAATTGAGGTATAAAGTGATGTAACATCACATGTAGCCATAATTAAATAATTTTCCCACTTCAAATTTTCTAAAATTCTCAATAATTGTGTTGAGTCTTTAAGGTATGAATCTAATTTTACTACGTATCGTTGAAGAAATTTGTCCACATACTGTGATAAATTTGCTGTGATTGAACCTATACCGGAAATGATCAACCTACCTGGTGGGTTTTCCATATTTTTATGGACTTTAGGGATCTAAATCTAGTCTTCTGTATGTTTTCTTATCATCTAGTAACCTCTCTGCTTCTTTCTTATATTTCTCGGTATCCATAATTACTAGGCCACCGCCCTTATCAGCCGATTTGATTGTTATTTCATTATTGTTTTGTAGACTATTTAAAATCTCCTTTTCAGGTCTTCAAATTACACTTTTGTTTCTTTTTCATTATATCAGGGGTTTTTTCAAATCGTTTAGTACTAGTTTCTCAAAGGTTTCAATGTTAGTACCCCTATCTGATGTGGGATAAAATTTTGATTTTGTTTTTAAATTAGTGTGTATAAATGTTTTTTGTTCAGTGTTTAATATACACTGCTGACTTGATCTTTCTACGGGGTGTTTGAGGAAATACCTTTTAAGTGTAAGATTTCTAACAAATTTACTGACATTTAAATGTGTCTCGAACTTATTCAGATTTTTTGATGGTGCAAATGACAACCCCAATCCTAACACTCTATACTCCTCTGCAGTTAATAATTTTTTACTTAAGTTAAGGATCCCTCTTTCTTCTATCTCTGATTTTCTTTCTGTCTTTTTGAGTCTATTCTTTCCTCTTCTTCCTCCTCTGTTTCCTCTAATGGTCTTTTTCTCTCAGTCTGCAATATTTTTCTTCTGGTTTTACTTATTTTATTTACTTATTTTTCTAATTTATTTGTGTATAAATATATTTATTTAGGGCATAAGATCCCTAAGTGGTTGTTATCAACAGGTTTCATTATATTAATTGTCCACATTATTTGTTTATAATAAATGTAATTTTTATTCACTATATATTAATCACGATATGTTATTGATGAATGTTATTGATGGAGTTTATCTGAGGAACTCGTCTGAATAATTCAAATACACTCTACGAGACAATCTTACTATAACGGAATCACAACGTTTTGAATTATAAATCATATATTCACATAATTGTATATTTCACGGGAACACATAGTCCTTGAATTTAGGACATTTTTAATTTTCAACAACTCATATAATATTTGTTATTTATTATATTATTTTTTTGGGGTCATAATCCCTTAATTTTTTTATATTTTTTTTTATATATATCACACAATTAAGTGGGTGTATGTACACTCCTTAAGATTTTTAACACAAATATTAATAACTGCCCTCTTTATTTTCACTGAAACACATTTACAATTTCTTATTTAGGAAGGAAATAAGTATCAAGAGTGGCTCACATAGGATAATAGCGCTAACGTTTACTCCCTCCCAACAAAACATTTTCCTTGGGGTGCAAATATAGACCTAATGGCAACAAAAGTGTGTTTTCAGAACACCTATTCTGGTTTTCATAGAGAGAAACATTTGATTCTGTGGACAACCAACTCAGAAGATTTCTGAGATTGACTGGAAAATTTATTCTTTGTCTAAGATTTCTGTCTCTCTTCCAATTTTGGAGAAAATGAAGCTGAAAAGTCTGCATCTTCTATCTGGCTCACATTACTAAGTTAATCACTAAGACCATATGTCCTAGCATCTTCATCCACATGCGAGCAGTCAAAATCTGACTGACTCAAATCCCTGAAATATGATACTAGGATCAGAACTCACTGTGGATGCAGAAATATAAGTCTTACTTTTTCAAAAGTCACCCATGGTCTTGAAGAAACTGCAGAACAAAATATCTGAGTGCAGGCATCTTGAAAGGAACATGCAATAATGAGGATATCGTCTAGATAATGTATAATTAAATTCTCTCTTAGCCTTAGGTATGCTATGAGAAGGACCTTTGTGAAAACTTGTGGAGTTGTAGACAGTCTGAAGGGAAGAGCTTGAAATTGGAAATATTTATTTCCTACTGAGAACCTCAGAAACCATCTGAAATGGGGCATCTTTGAGATCTATTAGAAAAAAGATAAGCTCCGGGTGGAATCAGGTTGATAATGGACATCGGAGAATTGAACCTTTTTCACACTAAGAATTTGTTAAGGGCATAAAGAACCAGCAGTGGCCTCCATGAACTGTCTCTTTTCTTGAATAACTCCTTGCATCTGAAGTTTGTTAAAAAACAAATGGATAGCACTTAGTTTTACTGAATCCAAAGAAAATGATACCCCCTTAAAAGTATATACAGAACCCAGGCATACAAAACTGTTGTCCAAATACTTCTGTATTGAGACTAACGACCCCACACAGGTAATACTTGGACAGGTAAACCATCATTTACTTTTAGAATTCTAGGGACAAAATTATCCCTAGAAGCAGCAAATTTAAAATTAGAAAATAAAAAATATAAATTATGCTTACCTGATAATTTCATTTACATAGTGGGGAGGAGAGTCCACGGCTTCATTAATTACTTGTTGGAATTAAGAACCTGGCCAGGAGGAGGCAAAGACACCCCAGCCAAAGGCTTAAATACCTCCCCCACTTCCCTCATCCCCCCCCAGTAATTCTGCCGAGGAAACAAGGAACAGTAGGAGAAACATCAGGGTATAAATGGTGCCAGAAGAACAAACTAAATTTAGGTCCGCCCACCGGAGCAACGGGCAGGAGCCGTGGACTCTTCTCCCCAGGATGGAAAGGAAATTTTCAGGTAAGCATAATTTATATTTTCCATCTAAAGGGGAGGAGAGTCCACGGCTTCATTCATTACTTGTGGGAAAAATACCCAAGCTGTAGAGGAGGACACTGAATGAAAATGGGAGGGTAAAAGGCGGACCCTAATCTGAGGGCACCACAGCCTGTAAAACATTTCTCCCAGAAACTGCTTCCGCCGAACCAAAAACGTCAAATTTGTAAATTTTTTTTAAAGGTATGTAAGGAGGACCAGGTAGCCACCTTACAAATCTGCTCCATAAAAGCCTCATTCTTGAAGGCCCACGAAGAAACCACAGCTCTAGTAGAATGAGCCGTGATCCTCTGAGGAGGCCCGCTATCTCATAGGCCAAGCAAATCATGCTCCTTAACCAAAAGGACAAAGTAGTTGTAGAGGCTTTCTGCCCCTTGCGCTTCCCTGAATACACCACAAAAAGCGATG